>NC_143564.1:30412272-30714886 GCF_054136105.1 Typopeltis vanoorti | reverse complement strand
CCACTTAAATAGAATAGGTGAGGAAAGGTTAGTAAAGCAGGTGTTTGATGTCAAGATGGCAGGAAAGAGATCCAGAGAAGACCAAGGTCTAGATGGATTGATTCAGTTAGATGTACCTTAGAAGCATGAAATATTACATTAAACAGTATTGAAATGCTGACATAGGCTAATTTGGAGGAAAATTGTGGATAGAAGATTAATAATGTAAATTTAATCATTTAGTGCTATCATAGTAGCCTGAACACTCCTTAAGGATACATATCAAGAAATTGATGAGATGGAAGTTTGTAGGATTTGAACTGTTCATTATCAGAAAACTAGGTGGCCATCTTTCATTATTTGTGTCTTTTGCTACTGTCAGTCACTGAACTTGTGTAATTAAAAAAAAAAAAAAAAAATAGAAATGCCTTTGTTGGCTACAATACCTGAAACTCTTTATAGATCTATTTAACTAAAGCTCCTCCCTGCAGTTAGTTACCTTCGTATAAAGTAGTAGTACCTTAATTTTTGTCTTCAACGAAATTTAAACAAGTTCTTAAATCAAGTATTGAAACTTATCAAACCTTTCCTTCATTGTTGTTACATGGTGATAGCCATTCATTTTGACATAATTGTGGAGACAACTTCCATACCAAAGGAATTATTTTATTCCAGTATGTTAGTACTTCAACATGGTAGTCGTCTCCATAATGAAATTAACAAATCTAATCTTATACACACACACACATACATACATTAAAAGCTAAAATTTCAGATTTTGTCTTAACTGCTATGGCTATATATATATATATATATATATATAGCACACACAGAGTGGCAAAAAACTATTTCATCACCCTTTAACCCATGTTATATAGTATAACCGAATTAGTGCAGTAACCAAGTTCTTTGAAAACTAGCCATAAGGAAATCACATCAATATTCCTCGGTTGCCCTGTTATGTTATTTCTGAATTTCAAAAAGCAATATTCAAAGTCTATTTGTTGAACATAACTATAAGAGCACTTTATTAACCTCCCATCTGTTTTTTTTTAATTTTGTAATACTATAACAGTGACATTTCATTTTTTATTTATTCATGCTTCAGAAATTATTATATAACACCTCCAGGTAGTCCAAAGACTCATCGAGGGAGCAGTGTGCCAAAAGCATCACACGATAACCCTTCCAACTACTAACTGCACTCAAACTTGCTTAACCTTTTTGTGTGAGCCATTAGTAGCAGAAGCTCTACCAATTGACCAACCTTTGCTCGCTCTTAAATGAAATATTCAAACTTTCATACAATTATGCTTAACTGAAGATTGCTAGTAAATAAAATTTTTAAACATTTCACACGGCTTCACCCCCCCCCAAGTTTAACAAGATGCATTTAAACATCTATATATATATATATATATAGTACTAGAGAAATTTTCTGAAAGATTTCCTGCATCAAATGTTATTTAGTATTGCACCATGAACTCTAACTTGCAAATAAAGTAATATGATTCTTGTGGAAAGGCTTAGAAGTTGGTTATGCATTTTTTTTACTAAATGATTTAAGGAAATTACAAAGTCAACTAGGATATACATTAAAATAAATTTCAATATACTTCAATATTTCGCCAACGTCACATTGCCATTTTCAAGAAATTTAAGAACAAGACACATGCACGCAGGCACAACAAACAGTAAGTGAGGAAGAAGCAGGAAGCTATTATTTCTCCTAAAGTCCTGATGGTGCAGCCTTGTGGGCAATTTAGGTATTCTTCGGCGATTGGGCTTGAAGGTCTTCTGATGTAGGTTTCACAAATTTGAGGCAGTCTCATAGCCAAATTTGTTGAGGTTTGAATTGTTTCTTAGGGCTGAAGCTGATTCCACGAAAAGCCTTTCATATTTGTATTTGCTACGGTGCATTATCTTGGCTTTCTTCCACCATATTCTATGGCAGGTATCCAGCGCGTGATCAGCAAGACCAGAGTGGCTGTATTGGTGAAACTGGATGTAGTCCTTGTGTTCTGAAATTCTGATATTTGCTGTCTTGCCTGTTTGCCCAAAGTAGGACAGCTTACAGCTGCAAGGGACCTGGTATACACCAGGTGGGTCTGGGGGGGGGGGGTCATTAGTAGAGCGGATAAGGAATGCCAATTTTTTATGTGGCCTATAACAAGAAGTTAAGTAAAGTTTTTTTAGGGTTTTTGTAATTTTTTCCGAGGTGCCTTAGATATAGGGTATGGTGATGGATTTCAAGTAATCCTTGTAAGGGGGGTTGTGGTTTACTGGTTTCAATATTCTGGATTTTTGGGGGGGGGGGGGCATTGGCTGAGAAAGTGTTGAGAATGTGGTTCAGTTCTGTGGTTAGGGCATTGTCATTTGATAAGTTTGGCCCTGTTGTGTAGTGTCTTAATGACTCCATATTGTTGCGAGGAGGGGTGGTGGGATTGTTGGTGAATGTATCTGCCTCTATGGGTGGGTTTTCTATAGACTGAGAAAACCAAGGTTTCATCAGGCTGGCAGGTGACTAGTGTGTCTAAGAAAGGAAGGCAGTTGTTTTTTTCTTTCCAGGGTGAATTTGATTCTGGGGTGTTGGTTGTTTAAGTGTGTTAGGAAGGAGAGGAGTGCATCAGAGCCATGTGGCCAAATAGCAAACACATCATCAACATAGCGAAGCCAAATGGTTGGTTTTTGTGGGACAGAGTTTAAGGCTTTCTCTTCAAAAGTCTCCATATAAAAGTTTCTAAGGGTGGGGAACCCTTGACCAACTTTTATATGGAGAACCCATGGCTGCCCCCTGTTTGTAGAATTTTCCTTGCCAAACAAAATAGCCTGAGTTCATTGTGAACTGAAATAGGGCTGTAATATCGGGAGGAAATTTAGCTTGGATTAGCTCTAAGGATTCTTTGAGTGGGACAAGGGTGTAAGGTTTTCTATGCTGGCTTTGAAGTGGCAGAGTTTTTTTATGTGTGAAGGTGTGTTGCCAGTATAGCGTGAGAGAACTTTGGCCAAATGTTTAGCTAGTTTGTATGTGGGAGAATCAATGCCATCCACTATGGTACGTAATGGCACATTTTCCTTACTTATGTATTTTTGAGAGTTCATAAATACGGGGGGTGGGGGGTATGGAGTTGAATGGTTTTAATTAGTTAGTGATTTCCACAGGCCAAAAAGTGACTTTCTTAAGGAGCCTCTGGAGTTTTCTAATTTGTAAGTTGGTGGGATTGTACTCGATAGGGAGGTAAGTAGCTCGATCTAACAATAGAGCTTTCAGCTTACCTGTGTAATCCTTTTAAGCAATACTGTGGCGTTCTCTTTATCAGTTTTGGTGATTATTATTTTCTTATTTTTCTTTAATTCCAGTAGAGATTTGATTTCCTTACTGGGCATGTTGGCTTTTGGTGGTTTAGCTTTGGTCAAAACACAAGCTACAGCCAGTCGAATATCGTTGGCGATGTAGTTTAGAAGGTATCGTATCCCACGTTCAATTCTTATCGTAATATCTTCAGCAGGTATTCTTCTGGGCGCAATGGCGAAGTTGTGGCCACGTGCAAGGGTGTCAAGTGCTTCAGGTTTTACACTAAATGATGAAAGGTTGACTACTGTTTCGGTAGGAAGTTGTAGTTTCGAGATTGAGTTAAATTTTTTGATGTGTTGATCTCGTACTTTTTTAAATTCTTTCTCTGCTGCAGTGCACGAAATGTCATATAAAATAGACCAAATTTTGTGGCTTAAGGTGCTTGAAAGGTCATCTTCGAGTGCCTGTATAGTTAAGTTAAAATCATTCAGGAACCGGCGAGTGGTGGCAATTTGTTCTCTGAGTAAGGCTTGGCTGGCACAGTTATAAATACGAAGAGCCTTTTGCGAAGAGAAACGGTGCTTGAATTTCGCACAGCTTTACACAAAGCTGTCCTACTTTGGCGAAACAGGCAGGACAGCCAATATCAGAATCTCAGAACACAAGGACTACATCCGGTTTCACCAATACAGCCACTCTGGTCTTGCTGACCATGCGCCGGATACCTGACATAAAATACGGTGGATGAAAGCCAAGATAATACACTGTAGTAAATACAAATATGAAAGGCTTTTCATGGAATCAGCTTCAGCCCTAAGAAACAGTCTAAATCTCAACAAATTTGGCTGCATGAGACTGTCTCAAATTTGTGAAACCTACATCAGAAGACCTTCAGCCCAAGAATACCAACATTGCCCACTAGGCTGCACCATCAGGACTTTAGGAGAAATAATAGCTTCCTGCTCTTACTCACTTACTGTTCGTTGTGCCTGCACGCACGTGACTTGTTCTTAAGTTTCTTGAAAATTGCAACGTGATGTTGGCGAAATATTGAAGTATATTAAAATTTATTTTAATGTATATCCTAGTTGACGTTGTAATTTCCTTAAATCATTTAGTAAAAAAAAGTAATGATGCTATACAATGTTTTACTAGTTAAATGTATTTGTCTTCAGTTTTTTTTTTTTTTTTTTTTATATATTTGAGAAAAAAAATGAATGAAAAGTACATAGCTGAATTAGCATTTTCAAGTTGTGGGTTCTGGTGATGGGTCAAAAAAAAAGTTTAAAAATAGGAGCACTCTAAAAGGCTGGCCTATGCCTAACATTTACAGGACCTGAGGCCACAAATGGAGGATCACATATTGTTTAAGAATGATAAATCAACCTGTTAATTGTTCTGTCCTTTTACTCTGACAAGGTGTATGTATACCTTGATAACAAAATCAAAAATAAAGTATAAAGCTATGGTTTTTATGTGAATGGAAACAGGCAAAATATCAAAGATGACAATTAAATTATTGCCTGTTTCTGGATGGATGTCTTGTTGATGGGCCAGCAATGTTTGGATGAGTAATAAAATATACATATAATTCATAAATTATTATTCCATAAAATTTATTCTTGTTTTCATTTCATCCAAATTGTTCTTATAATCAAGATTTTCATGTGATTTGTGTTGTGTTGACAGTAATGCCAAATTAGACAACCTTTCTGAATTACTATACTTATTTTATTTTTATAAGTTCAGTTTGGAGAAACTTTGCTTTGCTGAGGCAGTAGCAACTGGAATTGTGGAATATAATTCTTAAAGCAATACTTAAGGTTTGAAAATATATCATGAATTTTATATAAATATAAAATATCATAATGGGGTCACATATGATAAATTATTGTAAATAAATACTACTAAATATTTTAATTTATCAAATATAAATTGTCACAAGGATGCTTAAGGGTCAAAGTGGAGACCTCTGTATAGCCATTTAAGAAATGCAGAGAACTGACCAGGGCTTCTGACCTAATGTCTCACCTTCTTGTGTGTACTCTATTAGGAATTCCATCTGGTTACTAAATGAATGAGGATGGGCTGGCAATTTGGGACTTTAGCTGACCAAATCATTGGCTTTAACCACAATGCAAAATGATGGCATAACAAGATAGAATTTAATGCCATGTGGAGTGTTGTGCAGTTGAACAAGGCCCCATTGTTTTAATTAGGGAAAGGGACAAAAAAGTCAGCTACTGGAACAGATACCAACTCATCAGCATAAGAAGCATCAATGGAAAAGAAATGGAACTAACAGAAGAATTGAATAAATACCAGATTCACATAGTAGGTGTTACCAAAACAAAGATTAAAAACAAGTGAGAGCTTTCTAAGCAACAAATACACATTCAGGCACCAGCAATCAGAGAAAAAGAGTAGCTCTAGTATTCAACACTAAATATGTGGATAATCTTAAATGGCAAGCAACATCATGTAGAGTGATGCAGGCAAATATCAGAATGGGGAACTGGACAAAGATTTTTTTGTGCCTGTGGTCCTACACAAGTTCAACCAAGAAAGAAGTGTAGGAATTTTTTGAGGCACTAGAGAAGATAGTTGGTGTAATGAAAAAGGAAAATTAGTACTTGTTCGAGATCTAAACAGCAAATCGTTACCAGATAGACATACAGAAATGTTTCCAGAAAATTTGGAGAAAAGAGCAAAGCTGATAATGGTCTGTACCTGCTAGATTTCTGCTCAGGACATGGACTAGTTATTACTAAAACAATGTTCCAACATGAAAATGTTCATAGATTCGCATGGAGAGAAAATACAAGTCTTGGTTTGACTGTTATGTTTGAGTGATGTTTTCCCACAGGATGAGTAAACAGAACATTTAATATTGAAAGTGATCATTTACCTATCAGTACTTAAAGCAGAGAAAGCTGTCAAAAATGAAATGTGGAGGTAGCTGGAGTAGATATTTGAGCAGAAATGCTCAAACGTTAGGGATATAAAAGTTCTGCAGTGGTGCTACACCTAATTCAGAAGACATTGTCAAAGGTCAAAACTTCTGGATGATTGGAGTAAAGCATAGTACTCATCCATATAAAGGGAAATAAAACAATGTTGAGAATCAGATATTTCCATGCTAACTGTTCCTGATAAGATTTATGCAAGTATACTTGAGAAATAGCTATGAAAAATTATGGAAGAGAAGCTTTGCAAAAAAACAAGCTGGATTTGGTCTAAACAGGTTTTCAGGATCAGATTTTCACTTTAAGACAAACAGATGAGAAATCTTAGGTATATATGACAAAGATTTGTATTTAAGTTTTGTAGATCTAGAAAAGGTGCCAAGAGGAAAGCACTTCAAAATACTAGTTATGGTGTAAATGTGACATTTATATTAAGAAATACATAAGTTTCTATTTGAGCTATAAATCAGCAGTTAGAATTGGAGGTACAAGAAAGTGGTTTAATGTTAAATCAGGGGTCTGACGAGGGTACATATTTTGTCGAATATTATTATCTATGTGGGTCAGATTATAGACGAAAGTGGTATTAAACCTGATATCAAAATTGGTGATGTTAATCTTAGCTCTTTACTTTATGTAGATGATATATTTCTAAATAAATCCAGTGATAAATCTCTATATGAGAATAAACCAGAGGACCAAGATCTAAATGGATTGATATAAGAAAAAAAAAAGTGCCTTAGAAGACGAGAAATATGATCTGCAAATATTGGAATCTAGACGGATTAATTTAGAAGAATATTATTGATAGGAAGTAAGTAATGATTAAGCTTTTTCAGGTAATACTAGCTTAATATTCTGTACCCCCCCCCAAAAAAAAAGGGAATATGTCAAGAATTTGATGATTAATTGCTCTGACTTTCTCTTAAAGCAATATCTAGACCCATACAGGTTAAGTTCTTTCAAATATTTCCATGCAGGGATATAAAACCAAAAATAACACTGTTGCTAAGATTGTTTAAATCACTGTCTCTCTTCAAGTCTATATTTTGTTCTATAATGCCCAGAAAATCATCTATAGAAATTTACGTGGAAAGGCTTAGACATTGGTTATGCATTTTTTACTAAATAATTTAAGGAGATTACAACGTCAACTAGGATATAAATTAAAATAAAATTTAATATACTTCAATATTTCGCCAACGTCATGTTGCCATTTTCAAGAAACTTAAGAACAAGACACGTGCACGCAGGCACAACAAACAGTAAATGAGGAAGAAGCAGGAAGCTATTATTTCTCCTAAAGTCCTGCTGGTGCCCCATAGCGGGCAATGTTGGTATTCTTGGGCAAGGAGGCTGAAGATCTTCTAATGTAGGTTTCACAAATTTCAGGCAGTCTCATGCAGCCAAATTTGTTGATGTTTGGGTTGTTTCTTAGGGCTGAAGCTGATTCCATGAAAAGCCTTCCATATTTGTATTTACTACGGTGTATTATCGTGGCTTTCTTCCAACGTATTCTATGAGAGGTATCCAGCGCATGGTCAGCAAGACCAGAGTGGCTGTATTGGTAAAACCGGATGTAGTCCTTGTGTTCTGAAATTCTGATATTTGCTGTCCTGCCTGTTTGACCAAAGTAGGACAGCTTGCAACTGCAAGGGACCTGGTATACACCAGGTAGGTCTAGGGGGGGGAGGTTGGTCTTTAGTAGAGCATTACCTGAATGATGCTAACAGCTATACAGGCACTCGAAGATGACCTTTCAAGCACCTTACGCCACGAAATTTGGTCTATTTTATACAACATCTCCTGCACTGCAGTGGAGAAAGAACTTAAAAAAGTATGAGATCGACACATCAAAAAATTTAAAAAGGAACTCTATCTCGAAATAACTTCCTACCGAAACGGTAGTCAACCTTTCGTCATTTAGTGTAAAACCTGAAGCACTCGACACCCTCGCACGTGGCCACAACTTCGCCATTGCTTCCAAACCACGCTGCCAACGATATTAAACTGGATGTAGCTTATGTTCTGACCAAAGCTAAACCACCAAAAGCCAACATGCCCAGTAAGGAAATTAAATCTCTACTAGAATTAAAGAAAAACTAGAAAATAATAATCACAAAGCTGATAAAGGGAATGCCACAGTACACAGTATTGCTTAACCAAAAAACTTACACAGGTACAGATTACACAGGTAAGCTGAAAGCTCTATTGTTAGATTGGGCTACTTACCTCCCTATGGAGAACAATCCCACCAATTCACAAATTAGTAAAATCCACAGGCTCCTTAAGAAAGTGGCTTCTTGGCCTGTGGAAATCGCTAACAAATTAAAACCATTTAACTCCATCCCACCCCCGTATTTATGGACTCCCAAAAATACATAAGGAAAATGTGCCATTATGTCCCATAGTGGATGGCATCGATTCCCCAACATACAAACTAGCTAAACATTTGGCCAGAGCTCTCTCAAACTACACTGGCAACACACCTTCACACATAAAAAAATTAGCCCACTTCAAAACCAGCAGAGAAAACCTTGCACTCAAACACACTGATGTAATGGTCAGTTTTGATGTCTCCTCCCTATTCACAAATGTCCCACTCAAAGAATCCTTAGAGCTAATCCAAGTTAAATATCCTCCCGATATCACAGCCTATTTCAGTTCACAATGAACTCAGGCTGTTTTGTTTGCAACGAAAATTCTAACAAATAGACCGGACAGCCATGTGTTCTCCACTCTCCCCACCCTTGGCCAACTTTTATATCAAGACTTTTGAAGAGAAAGCCTTAAACTCTGCCCCACAAAAACCAACCATTTGGCTTCGCTATGTTGATGATGTGTTCGCTATTTCGCCACATGGCTCCGATGCACTTCTCTCCTTCCTAGTACACTCAAAAAACCACACCCCAGAATCAAATCCACTCTGGAAAGAAAAAAACAACTGCCTTTCTTTCTTAGACACACTAGTCACCAACCAGCCTGATGGAACCTTGGTTTTCTCAGTCTATAGAAAACCCACCCATACAGGCAGATACATTCACCGACAATCCCACCACCCCTCCTCGCTACAATATGGAGTCATTAAGACATTACACAACAGGGCTAAACTTATCTGTTTAAATGACAATGCCCTAACCACAGAACTGAACCGCATTCTCAACTTTCTCAGCCAATGGGTACTCTCCCCCAAAAAATTGAAACCAGTAAACCACAACCCCCCCACCCCCCTCACAACAAAGATTACTCTAAATCCATCACCATACTCTATATCTGAGGCACATTGGAAAAAATTACAAAAATCCTAAAAAAACATGACTTCTTGTTACAGACCATATAAAAAATTGGCATTCCTTATCTGCTCTACTAAAGACCAACCCCCCCCTTCCCCAGACCTACCTGGTGTATACCAGGTCCCTTGCAGCTGTAAGCTGTCCTACTTTGGGCAAACAGGCAGGACAGCAAATATCAGAATTTCACAACACAAGGACTACATCCGGTTTCACCAATACAGCCACTCTCGTCTTGCTGACCATGCGCTGGATACTTGTCATAGAATACGGTGGAAGAAAGCCACGATAATACACTGTAGGAAATATAAATATGAAAGGCTTTTCATAGAATCGGCTTCAGCCCTAAGAAACAATCCAAACCTCAACAAATTTGGCTGCATGAGACTGCCTCAAATTTGTGAAACCTACATCAGAAGACCTCCATCCCCATCGCCCAAGAATACCTAAATTGCCCACTAGGCTGCACCATCAGGACTTTAGGAGAAATAATGGCTTCCTGCTTTTTCCTCACTTACCGTTTGTTGTGCTGCATGCACGTGTCTTGTTCTCAAGTTTCTTGAAAATTGCAACATGATGTTGGCAAAATATTGAAGTATATTAAAATTTATTTTATTGTATATCCTAGTTGACGTTTTAATTTCCTTAAATTATTTAATATAGAAATTTAGTTCTGGGATTATTTATACATGAATTTTCTCCTTCAGTCATGCAAATTTTCCTGTTCTAATTTCTTTGTATTTTATTTGGATAGCTAAAAAAAAAAAAAATCAGCTAACGCCTTTTTATTCCCGTATATGGGAGTAGGCGAGGCCATTTGGCCCTATCTAACTTTTGTTGCATAATTCACATGCAGGTTGTTTTTTTTGTTGTTGTTTTAGAAAAACCATTTTGTCTAAAAAATATATTTTTTAATCCTTAGGCCTGTGGAAATGGAGTTTTCATCTATAATGTTAGGCTGCTCAAAGGAAGACCATTCTAGGTTCAATTCTAGTTGGTGACTAAAAGAACTTTTCCTAATCCTTTCTTCAATCAGTTCCTGCATAAGTTGATCTCTGCATGAGCATATAGTGTTTCTGATCCTGTAAACATTTTTTTAAATTTATTTTATTCCTGAAGCTCAAGAAAAATTACTATAAAACCTGGATTGTTTTATTCTTTTATGGTTACACGGTGATCAGCATTCATATTTATGGATTTAGGGACACAAAACACACGAGTTGAAAAGATTATTGTTTTAGTGTTAGGGACCACGATATAGCTGTAGTTGTTCTACCATACTATACTCTCTTCTGTGGATGCCAATTAAAATTATGCATAGGTAGCTCAAGCCTATCAATGATTGGCTAGGGTTCTCTCCCCGCCCCCCTAAAAAAAGTTTCCAAAAGTTATGGCTCATAGACTTCCTTCTCCCTTCGGAAAATAAAAGGTAGCTTCAGATTTTTTTAAATTTTTTGTAAAGCGGATCCTTTTACAAGTGAAATAGCCAAATTTAGGTTCGTTTGAGTTTTTTTTTTCCTGTAAACTTATGCTAACATTATATAAATAAAGTGGATATTAGATCCAGCATTATTTCAAAGGCAAATGTAGAAACTATGAAAGTTTCGTAAAAATAAGTTGATCAGAGAGCTTTCGGAAATACATTTGCCGTCATTCATGAGCTGCCTTAGCGCGGGTCTCTAATCAACTTATTTTTACGAAACTTTCATAGTTTTTACATTTGTCTTTGAAATAATGCTGGATCTAATATCCACTTATACGCCCTCTGTCCAAAAAGAAACCGAACCTTTGATAGAAAATAAAACACAGGCCAATTATAATGATTCAAAGCATTTATTTCAATCAATATGATAAT
Source organism: Typopeltis vanoorti (assembly GCF_054136105.1). Lineage (NCBI taxonomy): Eukaryota > Metazoa > Arthropoda > Arachnida > Uropygi > Thelyphonidae > Typopeltis > Typopeltis vanoorti. The sequence goes on along the minus strand of NC_143564.1, from coordinate 30,703,501 downwards.
TAATTCGTTAAATTAGTTTTTTATATCGGTTTTTGGGATACTGTTGAGGGTCGTGGTTACTGCCGTTTGAACGTTTTCAATGATGTCGTATTGCTTCCTTTCATTGGCAAATGAAGTCGGCGGAAGAGAAAGAAATCACAGGGTGTTAAATCAGGTGAATACAGCGTGATCCAACACACAAAGTTGGTTTTTGTGTCGAACGATGAGCTGGTGCGTTATCGTGCAAAAGTGACCAGCTGCCTGCATTACGATGTTCATGCCGTACGTACGCGACGAATTCTCGCTATCGATCGCTTAAAAACTTCGAGATAAAACTCACCATTGACCGTTTGGCCAGGCGGAACGAATTCTTTGTGGATAATGCCCTTGGAATCGTACAAACAAATCAGCATTGTCTTTACTTTTGACTTCTCCAAGCGACTTTTTCGGATACCCCTCTTCTGGTAGTCTTCACTCAGCACTCCGGTGCTTTGTTTCGGGCTCATACTCAAAACACCAGTAATGATCGTTTCAAGGAATTTATTTTTTATGAGGTCCTTGCAGTGTTCAGTTCGATACATTTTTTGGTCGTCGGTCAACTTGTGGGGAACATGTCGCGAAGTGAATTTACGAAGGTCGAAACTCTCGGTCAAAATGTTGTGCACAGTTGATTTTGGAATCCCGGAATCATCTTCAATCAATCTGACGGACGATTTCGGGTTTTCTTTGATGAAATCACGCACTTTTTGGATGTTAACTTGGCTCAGTCCAGTTTTTGGACAGCCCAGCTTTTCGTAGCGTCTCACGACCATTTTTTAAATCGCTTAAACCACTCGTAAACTTGAGTACGGGATAAGCATTCATCACCGTATGCTTTTTGAAGCATTTGATGTATTTCGGTAAAACTTCTACCAAGTTTAACACAAAAGTCAATCGCAGCTCTCTGTTTGAAACTCATTTTCCGAAAGAAACACGGTCACTCTTGGCATTATAACTTGGTTTTTAATGAAACAAACGTCATGAACAATTGACAGAACACTAATGATGGTTGCAGCTTTCGAAAACAAAAATATACAACAGGTGACGCCACTAGTTTCTTCTATTTTCGAAAAGTTCGGTTTCTTTTTGAACAGAGGGTGTATATAATTTTGCATCATGAAACTGAAGTTTTTGGCTGTTTATTTTAGTTATGCTAACATTATTAATAGCAAGTAACAGTTCATACAAAATGTGTGAATAGTGCAAATTCAAAATTTCCTTTTCCACCTAAGATCACTATTCACTTTTTATTTGAGGATCTTATGTTTTGCTTAGTTATCTTGTCTAAAATCTAACTGATTTAACAGCAGTTCTATTGTTTGTCTGAGAGAGTGGCTGTAAAATTAAATTTGATATGTGATTTAAGATGCAAGTTCACTCATTGTTGTACAGGGTGTTCGGGATAAATTTGACAGTTTCGTAAGGAAAAAGAAAATCTTCTTTGTATCTATTAAATTTAATGAATTGACAAAAAAACATTACAGGCAGAGTTAATTACAATACTATCAACAAGATTTACTCAAAATAACCACCATTAGCATCGATCACAGCTTCAATTCTGCTTCGGAACCTCGAACAAGCTGATGCTACAGTCTCCCTGGGAAGGGCCGCAAAAACTGTTTTAATTTTATCCATTAACTGGGCTTTTGTATTACTGGAAGTGCGATTGGTGTCTTTTTCAACTGCGCCCCATACAAAATAATCCATGGGGTTAAGGTCTGGGGAGTTTGGAGGCCAAACATTTGGACTGGTGAAGTCGTAGAAATTTTCAGACAACCATTTTTGACTTTTCCCAGAGGTGTGGCAAGGGGCCGAATCCTGCTGCCATACATACGGCCTACCATTGGCTACCCTTGTTATCCAGGGCTTGACTAAGTTAGCAACTCCACGAACAAAGCCCGAATTCCAATGCCAGGGTTCTTCAACACCTGTTCCTGCAGATTTGCGAGGAATTCTGCTGTACGAACGCAATCAGATCGTCTGCTAGGGATCTTTCTTCTTGCTACATCCTCGTAGTCACCATTGCAAGTCTCTAGTTCATGCCTGATTGTTTTTACTGTATTCAGGGAGCATTGGGCAGCAGTCGTAATATCCTTATTTTGATGGCGGGCACGAATCATCATGATACAAGTTATTCTCTTCCATGATTCAGGTGGGTTCCAGCTATCCATCCTTTCTGACATCTTGTATGTGAATGAAGAAGGGTCCAAACTTTTAAATGAAGAGAAGTGTGTGTTAATACATGTAACTTACGGAAAAATATAATTAATTATAAATATGTCAAATTTATCCCGAACACCCTGTATATACTATGAGGCGCTGATAGCTAAATTTCTCCCTGATGATTTAAAGAGTTATGGATGAAAGTGTATAAATATAAATAGTTAATTTCATCAAAAACCCAACCATTGAAATCGACTTTTTTTCAATTATCTGTGAAGAAATGGGCAACCTGCATAAGAGATTGCTGCTTCACACAGATGTATGTTGGATGTCACAAGGAAATGTTTTTTGCCGTTTATTTGAACTCCACAATGAAGTATGCCTTTTTTTTTTTTCATGAACCATGAGTTTCAACTTTCTTTGAGACTACAAGACTTAGAATAGCATCTACGGCTATCATATTTAACTGATATTTTTGAAAAAAATGAATATTTTTGGAACTTATCATTGCAAGGAGACAATGTTGATGTGTTCTATGTTGAGAAAAAACAGAGGCCATGGTAAGAAAAAAATATCTCTGGGAAAATGGAATTAAAAAGAACAGCTGTGACCAATTTCAGCTACTAGATTCATTTCTTAAAGAAAATGAGCAAACAATTGCAGACTTTGAAGACATCAGACAACAAATAATTGTTCACTTAAGCACTCTTAACTCTTATGAGGCAGTATTTTCCACCATCTGATGAAATGCAAGAATGGATTCGAGACTCCCCCCCCCCCCCTAAACATTTGATTGGGAAAAATGTAAGCTTCAGCTTCCATTGTCCAATAAAGAAGTGTTGATTGAGATATCGTGTGACAATAGCTTGAAAAGCATTCATTCCAAAAAACCCATCGATTAGTTTTTGGATTGGAATGGAGAAGGAATATCCAACTTTGTCAAAAATTATAGTCAAATATTTGTTGTGAATCATCTTTAACTGCTTTAAAAAATAAATATAGGAACTGGCTGGAGGTTGATAACTTGCAACTCTACCTTAGCAAGATAACCCCAACCATCAATGAATTCTGCAAGCGTAAACAGGTGCAACCATCTCACTGATTACCAAGTGAAATGATTATAATTTTATAAGATTGGCTGAATTGTTTATGCCACTTGTTGTGTTTATGGATATGTGTAATTTATGAATACAAACTTTAATGTGTATATATGTTTTATTTTATTCCCATTATTATACTATAGTTAACAATAGGAATTTTAACTATATATGGGATATAATACATTCCCATATATATATATACTATAGTTATAGATAATTATAGTTATCTATCTATACAAGGAGTATGCCAGTTACATACACATTTCCATTGGGGGGGGGGGGGGTATGTGAAGCATGAAAGGTTGAGAACCACTGATCTAAAGGATTAAAAAAATGTAATTATGTTCAAAGTACCAAATTTGAATGTATTTTCATCAGAAAATGTGAAGAAATTTAAAAAATCAAAATTATTAATTAGTTGCATTCAGATGTTCTAGTTTTCATTCTTGTATTCATGGAGATAAGGTGATATTTCTTGGTTATATGTGCCATTAACAATTCTTTTGTGTGTTTAGGTTCCAAATATTTTCACTTTTTTAAAAATCTTATTTAATAATTTTTTTTTTTGTGCATTTTGTGATATCCAAGGTGCTCCTCTTTCCTGGGTGTAAGAGTAGCACTGATAAAAGGAATTAGTTAGTGAAAGGTGACAAAAACTAAATATATTCCGCATGTCTGGAGTAATTGTCTTTGAGAAATTATTAAGTAAGTGATAGAACATTGGTGAAAAATATTAAAGAGGAAAATATTGATGCAAAGTCATAAGAAACTTTCCACATGAAAATGTGGAAAGCAGCTGGAGTAGAGGATATTTGACAAGAAAGGTCTTATGCAGAAGTTTTATAGTAGCCTCACTGCATAATTTGGGGGGGGGGGGGGCTTGGTCATCAGAAGATAAAATTTAAGATGTTGGAGAGTAGTAGTTATAGGACAGCTGACTCTCACTGAAACTGCTAAAAGTCTCAGAGAGTCAGCTGTTCTATGAGAAGACTATTTTGCTCTTCAAGTAGTTAACATACTCTTCAATCAACATGCTGCTTATTTGAATCATCATCAGTATGGGATGTTTGCAATTGTCTTTAAGTTGGAGAAGAATTTCTTTCCATTCATTATCCAGTTTGAGACAACTGCCCATTTACTAGAGAACATAAGTGACTTGAAAAAAGTTCTTATCTGTAGAATAGGATTTCTAAATTATGTAGAAATATATTAAAATAAAAATTAAAAAAAAACACCTTAGGCTTACAACTTTCTGTACGTGGGACTAACATAAAAAAAAATTCCTGTAAGTTTGCCATAGGTGTTTTTTTTTTAATTTTTATTTTAATATATTTCTACATAATTTAGAAATCCTATTTTTAGAAAAGTTTAGAAGTATAAACCTTCGTAGCACAATGGAAAGAACAATAGAACATTGCACCCTTCGATAGAAAAGAAGCAAATTCTCAATTGAAGGCAAAGATAGCTAGATAATCATCTGATTCTTTATTATGCACATTAGGCATACTGGCCAGTGCAATTTACAGACAAAACTAATGGACACTAGATGGCATTTTGCATAGATGTGGGCACTGCCATCATGTATAGGCAGAGGATTAAATAGTGTAAATAACAGGTTGTGTGGAATGCCCTCCCATGTTCTTGGACTCCTTGAAGGTGTCACGTAAAAATAACGGGGATCTGTATTTGTAAAGTTTCGTAAACCTTGAAAGGCCATGTGCAAAGAAAGTGCTTTAGCACACACTACAGTTATATGGAATGAACAGGACATTGATAAAAAACTAATGGCTATAATAAAAGATGCTTATCAGAATGCAGTTGCAGCAGTTAGAATAGGTGATGATTTGGGGAAATGGTTTAAAACAAGCAGAGGTACTAGACGGGGGGGGGGGGCCAATATTACTATGCATTTTATCGCACATTTGGAAAGAGCAATGGACAAACTGAAGGAAGATGCAAAAGGAATATCTGTACACGAAATGAGAATTAACAATCTGAGATTTGCAGATGACATTATTATTGAAGAAGACAAAAAAAGAACTACAAAAAACACCGAAACTGTTAAAGGAGGAAGGAAAGAGATTTGGACTTGTTATGAACTTGGAAAAAACAAAGACAATGGTATTTGGTGAGAAGAACATGAAACAAAAGATACAAGTGGATGGAATTGATATAGAAAATGTAGAACAATTCAGATATTTGGGAAGTAAAATGATATGATTTGGACAAAGGGAAGAACAAATCTGAAGGCCATGGATAACATCTGGAAAAGTAAAGTGATCAGCCTGCAAATAAAACTAAGAGTACTGGAAACTAGGGGCGAATTCTTCATGCTTGCTGCACAGCTCATTAATTGAGAAAGAAGTAATATTTATTTGTTAATAAATGCATGCATTTATAAGCATTCCATTTAGGCTTTTATTTTTGTAGACAGAAGACGTCTTAAGCTTGCGTGACAATAATTGAGCTTTGCATTGTGTATCGAAGGCCGATGCTTGCTCGTCTAGTCAAAGCTACCTTGGCTTGCTCGGTTGTAGGAGCTTCCAAGTCCTTGCTGCAACACTGTGATTTCAGGTGCGCATAGCCATTTCCGCTCCCTTCACGTCGTCTTAAGCACAAGGCCATACACAAAGTAGCTTCAGCCAGCCTTTATAAGTGTGTGTGTTGCTTGGGAAAATTAAGTTACAACCAACTTTTTATGACGATGTTATTGACCAGTGCATAAAGAAGAACCGTAGGGTAGAATTTGTATTCAAGTAGCTAAATTGAAAAAGATACAACATTTATTTTACAAATGATATTCTATTTGTATGATTCAATTACATAAATTTCTAAATACTGTATATAGTTTTAAATGGTCAGTAATTCATTATTCTGCTAATCACACCTCTCACTCCCTGAATGATAACAAGAGCAAGCGTGAATTTCAAGACCAGCATTCGCCCCTGCTGGAAACATGTATCTTTAACCGTGTACTGTATGGATCTGAAACATGGGTAATAAATAAGGAATCAAGAAGAATTTTGGCATTTGAAAGAACTTGTTACAGAAAGATTCTAAGAATAGATGGGTACAGAAAATCACAAATGAAGAGCTCTATTGAAAGATACAACCAAAAGAATCGAATGCAGAAGATTATAAGATGGAGGCTGCAATTATTTGGACACATCTGTAGAATGAGTGAGGACCGGAAGATAAAGACATGTTTGGTATTTTGGATGGTTTAAACTTTAAACAGAAGAGGTAGACCATACAGAGAATGGATAGACGATATAAAGAACTGGTGTGGAGTGGGTGTACAGAAACTGCAACACTGTGCATTGGACAAAGAAAGGTGGAAGAAGATAGTGAAGGAGGCATCGAACACCAACGGGCAGTGAGCCCATGGTTCGTGATGATGAGCAGAACATTCAGATCAATTAAGTTGCAAGACAGCATTTAGAACTTGAAGTACAGGTGCATGCTGTCTCCACAGAAAACATTATGAAGGAAATGTCATTAAACCTGATATCAAAATTTAGAGATCTAACATCTGTACATCACTAAATAACTTAAGGAATTCACAACGTATACTGGAATATAAATTAAAATAAACTTTAATATATTCTTCCTATATTTCGGCGTCACGTTGCCATCTTTATGGGAACATAAGATTAAGACACGTGCATGCAGGCACTAAAAGCAGCAAATGAGGTCGAAGCGAGGAAACTACCGTTTTTCCTCAAGTCCTGATTGTGCACCCTAACAAGGTATATTAGGTATTCTTGGCAGTTGGGCTGAAGTTCTCAGGATGTACATCTCCCAAATTTGGGGCAGTCTCATGCATCCAAATTTGTTGAGGTTTGGCATGTTTCTTAGGGCTGAGGCTGATTCTATGAATAGTCTTTCAAATTTATACTTGCTGCGGTGTATTTACTCTGGCTTTCTTCCACCGTATTCTGTGGCGTGTATCCAGAGCATGGTCTGCACGCCCAGAGTGGTTGTACTGGTGAAACTGGATGTTGTCCTTATGTTCCGAAATTCTGATATTCGCTGTCCTGGCCAAAGTAGGACAGCTTACAGCTGCAAGGGACCTGGTATACACCAGGTAGGTCTAGAGGAAGTGGTTAGGCTTTAGTGACGGATAAGGATGCCAATTTTCTATGTGGTCTGTAACAAGAGGTCAGGTCATGTTTATTCAGGATTTTGGTAATTTTTTCTGAGATGCCCTGGATGTAGAGAATGGTGATGGATTTATTGCAAGTAAAAGAAAAAATGTATATGGCAGAATGATTTTAAAGAATGCCTATGGTAGGGAGTTAACCGAATCAGTTGATATAGTTGAATTACTGAGCGAGCACTTTGCAAGAATATATCATCCAGGTGGTGGCATTGCAGAAATGAATGAACCAATAGATTATATGGGAATTAGGATGAATGAAGTGGAGGTGAGTAGTCTATTGTAAAACCTCAATGTCAATACATCTGTGAGATTGGATGGTATACCAGCTCGTGTCGTACGTGAAGCGGCTAAAGAATTGTCAGCGCCCTTGACCATTTTTTTTAATTTGAGTCTCGGGTCTGGGTTAGTCCCGAGGGGGTGGAAAGAGGGGAAAATAGTTCCACTGCATAAAGGAGGTTCCAAGACTGCTGTTGTAAATTACCGACCGATTAGCATATCAGGAATCGTCAAGGTCTTGGGGAAATTAGTCGAGAGAAGAATACAGGATTGGATAGATGAAAATGGGATACTGCATGGGGGACAACATGGTTTTGTGAAGGGTAGATCATGCCTCAGTAACTTGCTTACATTATATAACACAGTGACGTCTGAACTGGATAAGGGTAATGGGTTTACAGTGATTTTACTGGACCTTGCCAGGGCCTTTGACAGGATACCACATGGAACTCTAATAAGCAAACTGGAGCATATGGGGATGGACATAGGGTTGGTGAGATGGATAGGAGGGTGGTTGAGGGAGAGATACCAGAGAGTGGTTTATTCAGGAGTTGAGTCCAAAAGACGGCTTGTAACTAGTGGTGTGCCACAGGGTTCTGTTCTTGGACCACTACTTTTCAATTTGTTCATTAACAATATTGGTAAGGATCTGAGAAGAAGTGTTCACTTGTTTGCTGATGAAGCAAAGTTGGGTAGAGCAATTGTGAGTGCACAGGATGTCAAAATTTTGCAAGATGATTTGGATAGTTTGGAGGACTGGGCTAAGGAAAATGGATGTCAATTTAATGTGGCAAAGTGTAAGGTTATACATTTTGTGCTGAAATGATTAGCAGCAGTATATCACATTGGTGGAACCATACTCCAGGAGATTGATGAGGCCAGGGATTTGGGAGTGTTGGTGGATAGGGAGTTGAAGTTTAGGGGGGCACATTGCAAAAGTGGCTAAATCAGCTCTTCAGAGCCTTGATAAGACCCCATCTAGACTACTGTGCCCAGATATGGGCACCAGGGTTTCTTCTTGATGGGGAGGATCCAGAGACGAGTGAGCAAGATGATAGCAGGTCTGTGGAATGAACCTTATGAGAACAGGTTGAAGATTTGTGGCTTGCAAAAATTGGTTGATAGGCGGAAAAGGGGTGATATGATTGAGACATTCAAATTACTGAAGGGTTTCTATAAGATTAATCCAGAAGATATTTTTGAGAATAGGACTGGTGGTGGAAGGACTAGGGACCATACATGGAAGCTGGGTAAGAATGTGGTTAGCAGGGGTGTTAGAGCTAGGTTTTTTACTTTGAGAGTGGTGAATGAGTTCAAGGCAAGGTATGATAGATACTGTGTGAATGTCTAATAGTTGTTCTTGACATGATGTTATGGCCTCCCTCGATGAGTCTGTCGACTCCTTGGAGTTGCCTGAAATAATAATAATAATTTTTAATCTGCTTGTTTCCACACACTGATGATGTACTGTTATTTTCAGTATGAAATATCTTGTGCTTTTCATTCACATTTATTTTCTATGGTTATTTTCATTGTCTAAAAGTATTTTTACTTTTTGAATATTTTTTAATTAGTTGCAACTTTTTGTAGCTTGCTAGTAAGAACAATCTGAAAATACCTAAGTTGTAAAATCCTCTTGATTTAATGGATGTTGAGAAGATTAAACATGTTAATAGAAGAACCAAAAGACAGGAGAAATCTTAAAATATCTAAAAAAAAAAATTGTATCTTATCTATTTCAGATTGCATTCAAGTATAAATAGTGATCATGCTATTGCAGAATAAAGAATGTCTAATAATTAAGTTTTCAAAGAAAAATCCTATGTAGCTTTTAAATATCAGTGTTGAATTCTGATCCTGCTAATACAGTAAAAACCATCTCATGGCTGATGAGTTTGCAATGTGTCAAATGAGGTTTGTTAGACAGGGTTATCTGGTCTAAGATGGGCATGTCCCCTTCACCTCTCTCTCTCCAAAGAGATAGGCAATTTTTATTTGCATAGTGACTGACACATCTATAGAAAATTAAACTCCAATATCTTTCATCCTATGTTACAAGAACATCTAGGAGAGAAGACCAGTTAACAACAAACATTCAAAACATGATCAGACATAGTATATGTTTACTTGCTTTTGTCTTATTAACAGGATAATGCACCTTAGTGTTCAACAGTAAACAATGGATAACTTTTATAATTCAGATAAAAAGTTTTGTAGTTTATTACAAAATAAAAAATGAACATTCAATGGTGGTTATTTTCCAAAACAGACTGTCAGTCAAGCAATCAAAGTGGGTAAGATTTGGTTGTTGTCAAGTTTCACAAATTTCAAGAAACAAGTGATCAAACTTAAATCTGTTGGAAGGAAGAATCTTGGTTTCATTCCCAAAATCCTGTCAATAGCATGTAAACAAGGACAGACTTCTCAAATTCTAAGAATAGTCCTGATGTTCTTGGATTCTGACCTTACTAAAACAGTCCATTTGTCCAAAAATAACAGTCAACATGAACAGACACTTGGTAGACACCAGCAAGAAAGGAGTTGGTAATTTATCTTTGGTAGATGGTAGAAAAGACAGCTTCTAAGCTGGTTTAAAGGTGGTGTATAAATTATACATGTGCTATTTGTTCTGATGTTCCTTTTTATTATTATTACGGGCAACTCAAAGGAGTCCTTAGACTCATCAAGGGAGGCCCTAAACATCATGTCCATCACAACTATTCAACCCCCCCCCCCCCCGGGTATGTGTACCACCATTTGGGAACCAATGGTGTAAAGGATGGTAATATCTGCAAGTGAAGGGAACTAGACGGTTGTTTTGGAATTAAACCATGATACTTCATTCCAGTAAATTTAAATTTGATTATCTCTTTCCTGTAAAACTTGGATCTGTTTTGGGAAGTAATCCCCATTAGCTGTTTTTGTAATAATGAATGTTTCAAATCTTGCACTTTTACAAAAGCTCTCCACTGTTTCTCCCTTTGAACTCTAATAGTGCATTCTGTTAACTTGCCTGTGGCTGAGATATAAGTAAACACATGCTACATGACTCATGTTTTGAATGGTGTTAACCAATCTTCTCTCCTTGATTATGTCCTTGTAATATGTCTACTAAAAAGTTTCCTCAAATTCTCCAAAACAGAAGAGTAGGATAGTGTCAGGAAGACCTAGAAAGAAATGAATAGAAAAGATCAAGAGTATAAGTAGTCTGAACTCTAAGAAATTTAAATAACTCAGGTGCAAATAGATTGGACTGAGAAACTATTGTATTGTTTGTTAGTTCATAGTTTCTACATTCGGTTTTGAAATAATGATGCACCTAATATCCACTTTGCTTATGTAATTTTGCATTGCTGAACTGAAGCCTTTTTGGCTCTTTATTTTAGTAATTACTTTTATGCACTGACCGAGAGTTTGCTTAGTACTAAATGAGAGTTTTTGCTCTCTTAAGGCTTTTGTCTGGTCTCTGAAGAGAACCAACCAGTTCGAAACAGCTGTCAGGCCAGTGAAACCTTATCAAAATGGATTAATAAAAGGCAAATACATAGATGCTTGGGCAGCGCCTATGTCTTTTAAGTAGTCCACACTAAGGCAACTCATGAATGCCAAGGAATTATTCCTACAAGCGCTCTGGTCAACTTACGAAACTTTCATAGTTTCTACATTCGGCTTTGAAATAATGCTGGATCTAATATCCACATTGCTTATGTAATTTCATTGAAGGATTGTTAAATAAAACTGGTAAAGTTGAAATAGAATGGCAGTAGAGTAAATTACAGAGGCACAAAAGGCCATGAAAAACCTGAAATGTGAAAGGCAGCCGGAGTAGATATTTAACCAGAAACTTATATGCAAAGTTTACATTGGCCCCATTGTATAATTCAGAAAGTCCAATTCCAGATGACTGGAGCAGAGTTCTCATAGTATACCCATCTATAAGAATAGAATATGAGAATTAGAGGCACTTCTTGCTGATTATTCGAGGTGAGATTTATGCAAGTATACCCAAGAAGAGGCTAAAAGAAACTGTGAGAAGGGAACTTAGAGATCAACAAGATATATCCAGACAAAATAGAAGCTGTCTGGATCAGATTTTACTGTAAGACAGATAGTTGACAAACGTGTGAATATAATGATAATCTGTATTTTAAGTTGTTTCGTAGATCTGGAAAAGGCATGACAAAAATGCCAAGAGAAAAGCTGTTCAAATCCACTGGAATTGTGGTGTAAACCAGGCATTATATTGAGCAATACACAGTCTATGTGTGAATTGTAAGTCAGCAGTTAGAATTGAATGAGGTACTAGAAGATGGTCTGATGTAAAATCAGGTGTGAGACAAGAATGCACATTATCTTCACTGTTATTTATCATCTATATTGGATCACATTTTGAAGGAAAGTAGCATTAGGCCTGATGTCAAAATTGAAGATTTTAAACTTAGTTCTTTATGCAGATGTTATACTCTTAAATAAATACAGTACAAACTGCAGGATTTCTTAACTAAATTGAATAACTGCTAGCCAATTTCATATGAAAATCAGCAATAAAGAGTCAAAATAAATAAAATAAGACTATAAAAGTAGACAGAAATATTGAAGAAATCAGCTGCATCCTGAATAGAACAAGTAAAACATTTCAGTAAAATAAAAGAGAAATTAATCAAAACACTAAAGTAACTATACACAAGGTAGTGTTTGAAGCCAATTTTACTCAGATCTGAGGATTGGGTTAGAAAAAGATCAAAGGTAGAATCATATTAGCAATTAAGACATCAGAAAGGAACTTGACATTGTTGGCTATATTAAAATCAGGAATATACAACCAGATTTTCAGATGGTATAGTTACTTCAAAGTTTTCATGCACTACTATCATCATCATCAAATTCCTGCCATGTACCCTCAAAAGGTGTACACGATATGATAGTACTACATGAAAAAAATTACATCATTACTAACTTCCTATCTACAATTTTCCTCCAAATCAGTCTGTTACTTGTCAAGACTCCAACATTATCAGATCTTATATTTCTATCGTCTAAGGCACTTTGTACCGTATCAATCCACCTATATCTTGGTCTTCCTCTGGGTCGTTTTGCTGCCAACCTGGCAGAGAACACTTGTTTTGCTAATCTTTCCACACCCATTCTGTTTAAGTGACCATACCACCTGAGATTAGCTCTACTAACGCATTCCTGGATGCTGACAATGTCAAGTTCTTTCCTAATATCCTCGGTTTTAATATGATATTGCCATTGATGCCATCTGTTCACGCCTATAATCTTTCTCAGGACTCTCATATCTAGTCTCTAGTCTTTCGTCAAGTGTTTTACTTCTGACCCAGCTCTCAGATCCATAAGTTAAAACTGGTTTGAACACCGTCTTGTATACAGCTAATTTAGTGTTATGACTAATTTCTCTCTTATTCCATAGGAATTTATTCAATTGACTTCCCACCATACCAGCTTTGCTGATTCTGTTGTCTATTTCTATACTTAATTTACCATCTTCACTAAAAATCGTGCCTAAGTAGCTAAAATGTTTTACTTGTTCCATAGGTTCTCCATTCACAAACACAGTTGACATTTTCAATGATTCTGTCTATTTTCATTGTCTTTGTCTTTTTATTGCTGACCTTCATACCATATCTATTACAACAGCTATTCAATTTAGTCAGAGAATCTTGCAGACTTGTAGCGGATTTATTTAGAAGTATAACATCATCCGCATAAAACAAAGAGCTGACATTAACATCTCCAATTTTGATATCATGTTTAATACCACTTTCCTTCATAATGTGATCCATATAGATAATGAATAACAGAGGGGGATAATGTACATACTTGTTTCACACCAGATTTAACATTAAACCATCTTCCTGTACTTCAATTCTAACTGCTGACTTACAACTCAAATAAAGACTAAGTATTGCTTGATATAATGCCTCATTGACACCATATAACTGCAGCGTATTGAATAGCTTCTCTCTTGGCACCTTGTCATATGCCTTTTCCAAATCGACAAAACTTAAATACAGATCTTTGTTATATTCCCATGCTTTTTTCGACTATTTTTCGTAAAGTGAAGATCTGATCCCGACAGCCTCTGTTTGGCCTGAATCCAGCTTGTTCTTCACCAATTCTTCTCAACCGTTTCTCAAGTATACTTGCATAGATCTTGCCAGGAACACTCAGTAGGGAAATACCTCTGTAATTCTCACATTGTTTTATTTCCCTTTATATATATGGGTACTATGAGAGCTCTACTCCAATCATCAGGAATTTGTCCCTCTGTCCAGGCTTTCTGAACTATGCAGTGCAGCCACTGTAAGCCTCTTATACCACCATACCTCAGCATTTCTGGTCGAATATCATCTTTTCCTGATGCCTTTCCACATTTCAAGCCTTTGATGGCTTTTTCTACTTCAAGTATGGATATGTATTCCTGACTGCATGCCTGGTCAGTGTTTTTTACAGTTTTTTACCACTGTGCTGTCATCACTGCTTGTTTCATTTAGCAGTTTTTCAAAGTAATTATTCCATACTTCAAGGATATCTTTTTCTCCCGTTTTCATGTCACCTTTATCATCTCTAACTCCTTTTACAGCTTCTTCAACCACCTCCAGAATATTTTGCCAGGTTCTTGATATTTATTTTCTATATTCTTGCCAAAGTCCTCCAATGACTTTTGTTTAGCTAGTTTTACACAGTGTTTAGCATTCTTGCATCTGTCTCTATATTCTCTAGGAGCACAAGCCGTCTTATTTGACAGGAACTTTTGATATGCTTTTTTCTTTTCCTTCACTGCCTCTTTAATTTCCTGTGTCCACCAGGGAGTTCTGATTTTTTTATCCTTGCAGACAACCTCACCACATGCCTCTCTGGCAGAATCAATCAATGTTTTCTTCAGAGTTTGCCATTGAATCTCCAAGGTTTGATTCCTGTTCTCAAACTCTTTCATTTTTTCTTCAACAATCTTTGTGTATTTTAGTCTACAGTTCAGATATAGTCAATGAGACTTTTCTTATTCCTAGCCTCTTCACTCCATGTGAATTTGTGCACATTTTTATGTGCACAAATTGGAACATAGTGTTAGTAATAACCAGTCCATGTCCTGAGCAGAAATCCAACAGATATTTGCCATTATTATTAGCTTTGCTCTTTTCTCCAAATTTTCCCAAAATATTTTTGTATGTCTCACAATCATTTCCTACTGTGCTATTTAGATCCCCAACAAAGATCAACTTTTCTTTTTCATTGTGTCAGTTGCTATTTTCTAAAGCCTCAAAAAATTCCTTCACTTCTACCTTAGTAGAACCTTCTGTGGGACCATAGGCACAAATAAGTGATTGTCCAGTTCCCCATTCTCATCTTTGCCCACATTACTCTATTTGAGACTGACTGCCATTCAAGAAGATTAGCCTCGTATTTTGTGTTGAATACTATGGCTACTCCTTTCCTTAAATTTCCTTCCCTTTTCCTTGATTGTCATTGCCTGAATATAACATTTTGTATTTATTGCTCAGAAAGATCTCACCAGTTTTTGTCTTTTTTGTTTCAGTCACCACTATTATGTCGATCTGGTACTTATCTAATTCCTCAGCTAGCTCCATTTCTTTGCCATTCTGGTTTCTTACGTTGATAGTACCGATCTTTAACTCTGGTGATGTTGAGTTGGGGTTTGTTTTCAGATTTGTTCCAGTAGCTGACTTTTCGCTGTTCGCCCTGGTTCCCTGGCGAAAACAATGGGGCCTTGTTTAACCGGGCGATGCCCCAGCCAGCATGAAATTTTGTCATGTTGTACCATCATTTTTTATTTTGGTTTAACCAATAAGAATACAATTTGGTCAGCTAAATCCCAAATTGCCAGCCCATCCTCGTTCATTCAGTATCCAAGTAGATACCCAACAGGGTGCACCATGAGGTGAGGATTGGACATTAGGCAGAAGCCCTGGTCGGTTCTCCGCATTCCTTTAAAGGCTATGTGCAGGTCTCCTCTCAGTTATACAGCTTTGACCCTTAAGCACCTCTGTACTACTATCATAGTATTCTATCTCCTGAGAATACATGTCAGGAATTTGATGCCTATGGACTTCACCTTAAATATAGAATTTTGCTTCACAAATGAAGCTATGTCAAACTGTTATTTATTTATATACTATTCATTAGACACTAGAAAATAACTACTGGAAAAATTATTGCTTGCTGGATCTTTTGATTTCTTGTAGTGGAGTCAAAAAATTTGATTTTTTTGATCTTTGAACATGCTATTTTAATTTTTCAACATATAAAAGAAATGTAGTTACAATTATTATAAGGGCCCATATTTCAAAATGTGCAAATTAACACAGCAGTTATTGTTTCAATTTTGTGGGATAGTATAAATTTGTCACATAAGCTATAAAATCTGTGTTAATGGATGAAATCGATATAACAGTGCATGTCTCAATGTTCTTAACTATTTACTACTTAACTGTTCATGTGAACAGCTGTCCTGGTTCAAGGTAGATCAAGTGGAAAACAAATATTTTGTTGTTGTGATGATGGTGGTGTGGTTATTCTTAGCTGTATTTGAGAGAAAATGAATTTTGTCAGAAAGTATATGAAATTAGGGCAAGATGTTCAAAAGACAATGTAACATATTGTAGTGTTTCACAAATTATTAGACTTCATCATCATCAAATTCCTGCCATGTACCCTCAAGGGGTGTACAGGATATGATAGTACTACATGAAAAATTTACATCATTACTAACTTCCTATCTACAATTTTCCTCCAGATCAGTCTGTTACTTGTCAAGACTCCAATGTTATCTGATTTTATATTTCTGTCGTCTAAGGCACTTTGCACCGTATCAATCCACCTATATCTTGGTCTTCCTCTGGGTCGTTTTCCTGCCAACTTGGCAGAGAACACCATACCACCTGAGATTAGCTCTGTTAACCATTCCTGGATGCTGACAATGTCAAATTCTTTCCTAATATCCTTGTTTTTAATATATTGCCATTGATGCCATCTGTTCAAGCCTGTAATCTTTCTCAGGATTCTCATATCTGAGGTCTGTAGTCTTTGGTCAAGTGTTTTACTTCTGACCCAGCTCTCAGATCCATAAGTTAAAACTGGTTTGAACACTGTCTTGTATACAGCTAATTTAGTGTTCCGACTAATTTCTCTCTTATTCCATATGAATTTATTCAATTGACTTCCTACCATATCATCTTTATTGATTCTATTGTCTATTTTCATATTTAATTTACCATCTTCACTAAAAATCATGCCTAAGTAGGTGAAATGTTTTACTTGTTCCACAGGTTCTCCGTTCACAACGCAGTTAACATTGTCAACGATTCTGCCTATTTTCATTGTTTTTGTCTTTTTATTGCTGACCTTCATACCATATCTATTACAACAGTTATTCAATTTAGTCAGGGAATCTTGCAGACTTGTAGCGGATTTATTGATAAGTATAACATCGTCCGCATAAAGCAAAGAGCTGACATTAACATCTCCAATTTTGATATCATGTTTAATACCACTTTCCTTCACAATGTGATCCATATAGATTATGAATAACAGAGGGAATAATGTACATCCTTGTCTCACACCAGAATTAACATTAATTATTAGACTTGTGGTACAAAACTAATTTGCAAGTGTGTGTGTATGTATATATATATCTCAGTGGGCGTCACGTGCCTCTTCCTTTCATACATTAAAACTGTATGAAAGTTTTAAGCGTGTATAGCACATCAGTGCTCATCTTAATTGGTCTAATGCAATTAATTGTAGGATAACTTTGAATACTTTATCAATTAACTGTAACCAAATCTGCACAGAGTGAGGGACAATGTATTCGTTTTAAGATACTGTATATTAGAAAATAATAATGAGGGAGAATGCTATATTTTGTTGATAGATATTTGAATTATTCAAAGATGTAAAATTTGGAAGAGGAGGATGAGGCTTACCTCCTGCTACAATATTGTTTCCTATTGTAAATATGTGCAAAAAGTTATAAATATATTAAAAACTTGTATACCACTTCAGTTTACACTTCGTGCACGCTAAACAGATGAAACTCAGAAAACAAAAACAGCAACTCATGACTAATGCCAACATTCTATTGGATTGGTTGACACAACAACCAATCACAGCCTCTAGTTGCTATTGTCTTAGAGCTCACCCTGCTTTGCCTTCTGAGTCGTTTAAAACTACTAGAACACTACTAAGAATTTGACCTGCTGCGCCATCTTTTCAATGGGCTCAAAGGTGTATGTATTGTGAATGCACAACCAGGCTATTGATGTGAATGTGATGCAATGTTTATGCATCAAAAAATGTCCTTTTCATGAAGCATTAGTATATTGTATTTACTTTTAGGAATCATGAAAAGTCTGGAAACAATTAGGTCTTTAATGGGAATGAATGCAAAAATATAACATCGGTGTTATTGGCATTTGGTGGATGAGCACTACACACCTAGCACACCTTGAATATTCACCCCATATATATATTATATATTTATTTAAAAAAGCAAATGTGAATGAAATGATAGTAAGGAAACAGGTGCATATATATAAAGTTTTCAGCAGAAGCTGAATCAGCCTAGCAACAAATGAGTATGTAACAAAAACTAGCAATTGAAATAATCCCAAAAATGCATCTTTTGCAATAATTCTCTTGAATATGTTAATATGAAATATATTTATCCATTTAATGGACTGACTCCACTACTTTCACTATAATTTTTTATCAGAATTTGTGTTCCTTCTAAAATATGTAAATTCAGTTTACATATTCTAGAACGAACAGAAGGTAATGAGAGGAAAAAGATTATGCTGTTGTACTGACTTCAGCTTCAATGTTTAGAATTTATTCTGAAATATCAGAATTCTATTCAATGGTAAAGTTGTTTGACAATGTTGGTGTTCACGATGCCAATACTTTTACTGAGGTAGTATCTGATACATTCACTATAGAAATTAGTGGTGCAGTATCGATTTTTAGTAAAATCTGGCAAACCTATTGTACAGTAATGTTCAGAAACCTTGCTCTAGAAAGAGATTGTAAAATTCATTCCATTTCTATTTCCCCAAAATAATTAATGGTTTTAAGCAGCTTGACACTAAATTATTTCTGTAGTTGTTTCAAAAAGAAGCAGCTACAATTATATGACAAAATTAGATGGTTAATTTAATGGACTGACTCCACTACTTTCACTATAATTTTTATCAGAATTTGTATTCCTTCTAAAATATGTAAATTCAGTTTACATATTTTAGAATGAATTGTTTATCATTACTTCCTATGTATCACTGCTTATTGTTAAGTATAAGTACTAATTAATAATGATAATTTTCTGTATATGTTTCTTAATTCTTAAAATACTGTTTAAGTTATATTTCATTATAACTTCAAAAACAACCTTTACAAGTAAATATATTAACATTTCCCACTATTTCTCATTTCAGGAAGTATTATACACTTTTAATGTTTGCAATAATTATAGAGAAAAAGTAATGGACACTGATTACTATAGCAAACATACCAGACTACGGAAAAATTAAACTGCCAAAAAATCAGTGACCCACACACACAGTATGCTTTTTACCATAATTTACATGTTTGATTAGGTATTTCATTATGGAGTAGCTGGCATAAGTGAAAGAAAATACAGTAATTCTCTTTTAAGTCCAGTTTTGAAATGAAATTATTTGTTTCATATGCAGAATAATAGTCATTTACCATCAAGAGCTAATGATTTCTAATTTTCTTTAACCAAATTCCAGTGTTATGTACCAAGTATTTGAGTACATCTAATAAAATAATTTACGAATGAATAGTTATTAAAATTTTTCCAATCCAAACTCATGTAGGCACATTTTTACATAAGTATAAAAATTTCTTCATATAAAAGTTTTAATTACATACTTTACAAAGGTACAAAAAATTATCACAATTCGTGATAAAGTCTCTAATATTACTGAATGAAACCATATGTTTAACATCATCCTGAATAACAATATAAGTGGCAAGATCAATTCAGTATAATGCCAAAACATAAATTACTGTTTCTGAAAGAAGCAACACTATGTAGCAGGCCTACTGTAAGCAGGTGTCCAAGTTAACAAGGGTGCCATAAAAGGAGGGTGCAATATTAAGTTTTAAAAATCAAAATCAATTCTACATTCCGAACATGATCCACAAGTGTTCGCTTATGCTAGATTTCACTTCTTCCAAAACAAGTTCTGTATATATTCTGCCATCTGAAATTATCAGTTCCACTGACATCTGGTGAGCATATTGTTGCCGTTCTGGGAAGCTCAGTCTATCAAGTACGAAGCTGAATCTTCTATGCAGATAGAAATTAACACCTTTCTTCTGTCTTTCTACTAGCTCTCTAAGTTAAAGTTTTGTGGTCATCTGAACATGATATTCAATTATTGAAATATTCATGATAATAGCTGTGTGAAGGATTTCATTACTGTACGTGCATTCATCGTGATCAGAGATTGATTTCTGCTGTTGCAGTATTTGTGAAAATATAGTCCGATTTTCAAGAACGGTAAGTAAAAAAAAATATACAAGATTTTGCCTACAAAAATAAAATAGCCATTAAAATACAAGGTTTTTTTTTTTGATTTGATAAATTGATGCTAAAATTTTTATCATAGCTGTCACACCAAAAATTAAAAAAAAAAAAAAAAAATTATCAGGTGCACCAAACAAAATAAAAAAAAAAGGAAGGAGCTGGAAAAACAATTGTCAGGATCTCTAAACACATTTCTGGAAGCTTCAGGAAAAAAGACTGAAGAATCTCCACTATGGCAACAAAGCAGTTGATCTTCTGAACAGGTCGAAGCAGAAAATCAACAGGAGTAAGTCATCACCAAGCTTTTACACTTACTGTTCTTCTTCTAGAAGCGACAGAAGAAACCGAATAATGTTTGTCAAAATCACATCTCAGAAGATCCAGGTGTGTGTGATCCAAAATATTAACAATAAAACAGAGAGAGACTATCTAATCGAACATCCACCTTGTTAAATATCGAAATGGGATTTTCTGAAAGATAATTTACAAAAAAAGTTTTCTACCTCTTACTACCCTTTCTTGCTTCCAAATGGAGAACAAGTAATAAGGTTGTGGTTAGTATACTCAAGTTTTTAAAGATTCTGTATTCTGTTTGTATTAGAAACTATTTGGGGATGGCAAGTCACAACTCGCTAATGAATTTGGAAGCAAAGATTGACAATGTTTGTCTTATATTTTAAGTAAACATGAAAAAATTGAGTTGCATATTAAATGTGGCACTGATTTTGCTCAACTTTGATTAGCATTATCAAAAAATAAAACAATAGATGCTCAAAGAACAGAGAGAGAGACTGAAAAAAATGACTGTTATTCAGTAATTGAACATATAATTCACACAATTCAGTTTTTAGCCCAATATACAGCATTTCACAAATTATCAAAAGAATACCACAATAATAATGCAGCAGAACATTTATACCATGTTCAAAGTTCAGCCTCCAAAAATATGACTCATTTGGGAGACCAAATTCAAAATGAGTTTCCTTATTTTCCAATGCTATTAGCCAAAATATATTATTAGAAATGGTCAAAGATGCAAAATATTCTATTATTTTAGACACAGCTCCAGATGTACATCATGTTGACCAAATGGTTATTATAATTATGTTTCGTCTATCATAAAGAAAAAACTGCTGCAGAAATTCAGGAACATATATTAGGCTTTTGTTGAATACAAGATATAACAAGCCAAGGATTATATGAATTCATTTTAGATCTTATTAATAAACTGAATCTTCATATTCAAAATCTCTGTGGACAGGGATATGAAGATGGTGCAACTATGAGGAGTAAATACAATGGTATGCAATAGAAAATAACAGAATAAAGCCCAGAGCTTTCTGTGTTCCTTGCTCTGCTTATATCCTCAAATTTAGTCATCAATGATGCAGCAAACATTTTTTTGAAACAATTTTTTTTAATGTTGTCCAGAAATTATATAATTTCTTTTGCATCAACAAAACAGTGGATAATATTAGATTAACACTTAAACCATTATCCAATGATAGGAATGGAAAAGTTGAATAGAAGCAATTAAATCATTAAAAATTCAGACTACAAATTTATGAGGCTTTGTTAGAAATAACAAATGATACAACAAAACACATGGATATAAGATTTCAAGCAAACTTCTTAATATCAAAAATAACATTTAAATTCATTTGTTCTATTATATATATAGCATATTTTGAGTAAAATGAATGTGGTTAGCAAAATGTTTCCAAGTCCAGACTTCAACATAAGTGAAGCTCTTGAATATTTGAAAATTCTAACAAACGATTTAAGTCAGTGTAATCAGATGAATCCTTTGAAAATATAGCATATTTTGAGTAAAATGAATGTGG
Source organism: Typopeltis vanoorti (assembly GCF_054136105.1). Lineage (NCBI taxonomy): Eukaryota > Metazoa > Arthropoda > Arachnida > Uropygi > Thelyphonidae > Typopeltis > Typopeltis vanoorti. Next base: position 30,681,349 of record NC_143564.1, on the reverse strand, counting down.
TTAACAAAATGTTTCCAAGTCCAGACTTCAACATAAGTGAAGCTCTTGAATATTTGAAAATTCTAACAAACGATTTAAGTCAGTGTAATCAGATGAATCCTTTGAAAATATAATCAGTTCTGTGACTCAAATTGTAGAACTTCTTGATGTTGAACCAACTTTTCCCTGTAATGTATATCAGAGAAGAAAAATAAAAAGCACTTTAATTATGAATTTGTAGACAAAAGTATTACTAAGCTGACATTAAAATTTTAAAACAAACTTCATTTTTACAATATTAGATACTACAATAATGTCTTTGAATGAGTAATTTAAACTCTTAGAACAACATAATGATACATTTAATGTCATATCTAAAATAAGTGCACTAAAGATTGAGATGAAAGTGAAACATTGAATATGTTTCAATATTTTGCTTTCAAAGATAAAACTCCTCCTGATGTTTAAAATTTTATCAAAATAATTTATGTGATTCATTTTCAGATATTTCAATCTCTTTAAGGATATATTTATCACTGCCTGTGAAAATTGCCTCAGCAGAGAGAAGCTTCTCAAAACTAAAAAGAGTAAAAAAATTATTTAAGATCTCTCTCTGTGAAAAAAGGTTATCCAGTTTATTCTCAATTTCAATAGAACATAAAATTTTTGGATTCTAGTGACACAAACAATGTCATTAAAAAATTCGCTTGCTTAAAAGCTAGAAAATTTAAGATTTTATAATCATTCAAAATTATTAAAATTGCTAAAACTAATTCACTAGCTTTCTTTTCATTGTAAATTAGTAGTTTTCACCTTAAAGCTACGTATCATAATAATCGAAATAATGTAATGAATTATTTCATTTGCATAGTACATTTTGTATCATCAAAAAACAATATCATGCTTAATGGGTTATGTATCAAATACGATTCTCTAAAATTTGTAATTATTTAAGTGTATATTTGTTGCTTATTATTTGAATAAAATACTATCATTGTTGATATTATTGTTTATACGACTGTATCTGTGGTGTTATTTTAATTGATAGCTATTAAAACTGTATAATAAAAATAGTTGTACTCATTCCAGACTTTCCATCTTGTCTTAACCACTGTCCTGTTTCTCAAAAAAAAAAAACTTATTGGGGGGAAGGAGCAAAAAACTTTTTGCACAACAAAGGCACCTGTCAGCAGTAGTCCTATATGTAGTTTCACATAAGATATAACAAAAATGTTAAAGAACAGTATGAAAAAATATTTTTGATAGCTTTTTTATCAACAGTAAAAAAAAAATATATGCTTTTCAGAATTTATACATTTTTCACATAAATAATACAAATGTTTACAGAAAAAAAAATCAGAAGACTTGAAGTAAATATGTTGTTGAGCCATCTCTCCAAGTGGGATCATCTGCTATTTGTGCTCGACACATAGGACATGTACGTTCACGGTCAAACCAAAGAGAAACACATTCTTCGCAAAATATATGCTACAAAATGTTAAAAAAAACAATAGATATTATATACAGATATATAGAATATTCTTTTTATTGCAAAATATAAATATGAAGATACATGCTAGAATATCTGCATGTAATACCATGAGTTAATCTGAAGTTCATATATCGTCTGCCTAAAATTAATCACACTTAGTTGTGCGCCTATAAAAAGTCACAACGATTTCTATATATATAAGCACCTGGTTTAGAAGCTTACACCATTAGAAATCTTGCCTTTGAAAATCCTACCAGTCTACATGTAATATCTTTATTTACCAACATAGAAGCAGCTCTCAATCACAAAAAAATAGCATAATTTATAGCATAGTTTGCAGCTCTTTCTTCATTCATTATTTTTCAAAGGGAAATGCCAGATATACAACCAACAATTATAGCCTAGAACTAGCTCTCTCCACCATATGCAGCTGTTACACATCGAGCATGGAGGGAAAGAAAAAAAAAAAAAGCTAAATCTCAAACCTTTTGTTTGGTGATACACTGATGATATTTTCATTATTTAGAAACATGATCAACAAGAACAACATAATTTTCACCTCTTCTTAATACTCACGATCAAAAGAGCAAGTTTATTGTCTATATTTAGAACAACAATGAATTGTTATTTTTAAGTACTGTCATTAACAAAAAGTGGTATACTGTGAAATCTGTGCTAAAATAACACAGTTACTTACATACTGGTTCAAACATTATGGAACCTTATGAGATCCTCATTCTTTTCAAATAATACCCACGTCAAATCTACCGTAACTGCAGCAAGCCGAGCATAAAACAAACCGGCCAAGCTCAAACTGTGAAGTCTTTTTTATTAAATAGCGATCTACAGCTACAATACCTTATTTAAAAGATTAGGTTGAAAATAGTTTAGAGATATTTCTTTAAAGTTCTGGTATTTTTTCCGAGGTGGGAAAAATACAATAGGGAATAATAATAGTATTACTGTAGTCTGTATGTTGAGAGGGAGGTGAGAGGAACAAATTTCATTAGCAACAGCCTATTGTACTGCATTTTTTAGATATTTTCCCCTTATATTTATATATGGTAATCCCTCAATTATTTGGCCATAGTGGGAACTCAATTTTCTTTGGATAACTGAAGGGTCTGTTGACTGATAGTATAGTTACTATTGCTATATCAAAAGGTGATGGACAAATTAATCCATTCAAGGATTGGGTAATTGGAGATTTGGTTGAAGTTGGATAATTAATCAAGCATTATTGTAACTTTGAAAAAGATATTAGACAATGGTTGTATGAAATAGGAATCTCATCTGTATGACATTAATATTAAAGAATAATGAATCTTAATAACTTACGACTTGTTAAATTATAATTTTCAACAAGTATGTAATATGTTTATAAAAGAAAGATGTGCCCGAAATAATCATGAGTTTTATTCTAAACAAGGAAACTGAGCATATCACAGAGATTGGTAAATGAAATTTCAAGTATACAGTATTACTCTTTTATTTTCTCAGTTAAATAACTATAAGTAGCTATTATAATATAATGAATAAAAAAAAGTAACTCATTCAGCACTGATGCCCTTTTGTTGGGAAAGACATGGGGTCAAATCCTGTGTAGGATGTAAAGAATCTTTATCAGAGCTTTTCAAGTGAAGGCGAGTTAGCTACTTCATATGGACGTGGAAGGGAGTATTCCCTTCCAGAAACTTGGGTTTGTTATCCCACAAAACAGGAAAACCAACCAAAAGAACATGCAGTTTAAAGATAATAATACTGTTAGATCCTGAATGGAGAGCTTTACAAGTAAATTCTTTATTCAGGATTTAACATGATAACTACTACTAATTAAGGAGATATCTGCACATCAGCTAATAATTATGAAGTATTGTTTTATGTTTTGTAATAATGTGTAGTCCATGTGTGCCATATAGTGAGAGTTATTGTTAGGTTATTTGTAATTCCCATGTAAGCTGCCTAGTACATTGCGATATTCTGAGAAAGTTATAAGTAGTAATCCGGAATAATCGCGTATAATCTGTACGAGTCGAGCATAGCGATGGAGGCTATACCTATGCGGAAAAATGACATCAGAGCGGCTACCTAGAATAATGTAATTAGGGAGAGTGTAGGATCACCCAAGGGGCAGGAATGATGGGGTTCGTGGGTGAAAACCACATCGAATAGAGGGTGCCCGAATAGGGCGAATAAAAAATGAAGCATGCCGTTTTAGGAGGCTTTTAGACTTGTTGATCTTCGGTTGCTGGATTCGAGTTTTAGGGAGAGTTGGTCGGAGGATTCGTGAGAGAGTGGTGGGCTGACTACGGTAATGACGGACGGCAGGTTCTTTTCTTGAGAATGCTTGAAGATTTTCAAGCAGAGCTGATCGCGATACGACAGCCTATGTGGAATTGAGCCTTAGCAGCATGTCCCATTGGAGAAAGTTTCCTGTGGAGCGGTAGACAGCACGCAACAGTCGGAAACGATTAGAAGAAAAAGCGTAGTACATCACCAGGCACAAAGATGGCCGAAGAATATGCAGTAAGGTAATCCAGACCTACATGAGATGGCGGCATAAAATCTGAAAAGATCCGGTAATGTAAGAGTTTTCGTTCTATGTTAAAATTCGTTTAGAAGAACAAGAAATTTGTGTGCATTGTAACTAAAGGACACTAGTAGAGAACTTTTAGTGAGAATTTGACTGAATTAATTAAGCCCTTGTGGAACAAAGAAGAGTTGTTAATAGGCAGTAATTTGTGAATGGCTAGACTTGCTTAAATGAAATTTAGAATTAAGATGATTATTGATAGAGTATTAATGAAAGTGTTCAATGTGTATTCTGTGAATAACTTAGTGAAAGGAATTATATAGTAGTAGTATTATGCTTAAACCTAATCTTATCCTTTCATAATTGAAGGATTTAACATGCTCTGATTCATTGTGATTTAGTATAACCTTAACTTAGAGTGAATTTTGATCCATTGAGTATTTTAACTTACATAGCTGTAAATGTTTTTCCAATAAACATGTTTTGTACCTTATACCCAAGTTTATGCCTGATTACGAATTCAAACCACCACTTATGAAATAGAACCTTTTGGCGGGAAGGAATTTAGATATAATTGCTTAAGTGAGATTCGGTCTACGATTGCTAACTGAATCTGCACAGCACTAGCATGAGATAAAATAACTGTGTGTATCCCTTTAGAATTCAGAAATATTTCCCTGAACAAGAGTCTCTTCTGTCATAGGATATTGGCTGGCGCAGCAAAATATAAATTTTGCCAATATCCGAAGAGGAGATAGATCTGAATTAATATCTTTAAGGGCACGACAGTAGATTAGAAGGAGAGTTATTATAGAGGTAGAACAAAATATAATATAGAGAAAGCAGCGACATAACAATAGAGTAGCTGGTAGGATTTTGATTGTATAAGGTATTTAGTAAGCAAAAGGATAGATTTAAGAAACAGTAAATTAATGTATAATAAGATAGAATTACGATATAACAATAGACCTTACTATTTAACAATACACTAGGCTCATAGCCTTAGTTGCTTTAGCTGTAAATCCAAGTAAACTAATCAAAGTACAGTATATTCAAATTTGTTATATCTTTAAAACTAATTTACTTTAAAAAACAATTTTTCCATTATGATGAGTTTTTTAACATGCTTGAAGTACGCTTTAATCAACATTTTGTTAATACAAAACATCCTTTCTTGATTATCTGGAATGCGCACACACCTCTTCCAGTCAAATGACAAATTTCCATTGGCTTTATTTCTAAATCTTCTATAAACCTAAGCATTTTATGGCTTTATTCAACTCAAGCATTTATGGTTATTAACTAATCCAACAAATGAATAGCCATGTTTGTGGTATACCAGAGTGGTTTATTAACCTATTCTTTTCAGTTAATAGCAGATTCAAATCTAGAATAACTAAAAATTCACACATATACCATAGTAATTAAATTTTAATAATATGTAGATATTTCATCTTAACCCTCAGCCCATGTCGCTGTTTTCGATCGACGTAAACCATGGCAGTGTGACTTTTGTGTCCGGGGCTTATTAAATGATGTTTTTATAAAAAAAAAAAAAAAAAAAAAAAAAAATCAGCTAATGCCTTTTTATTCCCGTACACAGGAGTAGGCGAGGCCATTTAGCCCTATCTAACTTTTGGAGACTGAGTGGGCAGTTCAATCTCCACTGGTACTGAATCAGAGACAGATGGCCCAAGGCTATCACTAATTAAGCAGTACGCAGTGAAGAGAGATGGCTCAAATGTGCCGCCATCTCGTGGTCCCTAACCCTAACACAATATATTTTTTAATGTCTGAAATAATGTGGGTTCTACGGTCGATTTTCTTGAGTTTACAGGACGAAAAACCCGAGTTTCCGGGAGGAAAAACCTGCTTGCCCATGCCAGAGATTGACTAACTCGGGAACCGGTCGAAAAAAGGCTTAGAAAAATTTCCTCTAGTCGCCGACTAGACTCGAAACCAAGTCTTCCTTCGTGCGGCCAAGCACGGTGGTGTGTAAACGCCACATCCACTGAGCTACACAGGCTATGATGTTTTTATTGAATAATTAAACTGCCGTTCACAGAGGACGTTGTTAATACATTCCAAAACATGGTACAATAAATAACAATAGCAAAAAAAAGTATTTAAATAATTGTTTAAACAAATAAGCGGAAAAGTGCGAAAAAGACTGAAAATTTTAAAAATTCATATCTCCAATTGTAATAGACCATAACCCTCGTTTTTTTTTTAGTTTTGTATGTACATTAATGCAAAATTAATGACAAAATCGTATCTTTAAATTACAATAATTATTTTTGCAATTAAAAGTTGCTAATTTACATCATCATCATCAAATTCCTGCCATGTACCCTCAAGGGGTGTACAGGATATGACAGTACTACATGAAAAAATTAAACTACATGAAAAGACAGTCATTATGGTTAAGACTGGGTCTGTGACGTAAGGCTTCAGCACTTTCTTTATATAAAGGCTCATGTTTATATAAGGATCTATGTAGCAGCTTGGTATTTTTCATTAGATCCTGTGGTTAGGGTTTTCAACTCCATGTTGAACGAGGCCAGATTTGTGCAATTTGATCAGACGGATGTGGTCTTGGTGTTCAGAGATGCGTTTACTTATAGATCTTCCTGTTTGCCCATAGTATGACATCTTACAAGAGCATGGAACTTCGTATATGCCAGGTAACATCATAGGTGAGAGTTTGTCTTTTGGAGAAAATTGTGCATGTGGGTGATTGGGTTGTATTTCTTCATATTTTTGAGAGACTTTCAGAGATACCTTTGATATATGGTATAGGAGTTCTACAGGCTTCGTCTTGTCTGGGTTGATGTATAGGGAAGTGCGCAACTAATTTTTTGAGTTTTTTTTGGATTGCATCCATTTAATAAGGCTGTATCTTTAATTTCCAATTCTTGTTTTAAAGACTCTTCAGAGGAACAAATTTGTGCGCTCTGGATACCAGAGATTTTTTGAAATGGATAGTGAGCAGATGAATTGTGGATGTAACGACCAGAAAAAGTTGGTTTACAATTTGTATGCTCTGGATACCAGAGATTTTTTGATGTCATATTTTTGAGATGGATGGTGAGCAGATGAATTGTGGATGTAACGACCAGAAAAAGTTGGTTTACAATGGAAGTGGAGATGGAACCATCTTGTTTTCGCTAGATGTGTATATCAAGAAAGGAGATACCTTGTGATGATTATAATAAATTTAGTTTAATTCTTTATCCAAGCGTGAGCAAACAAAGTTTGTGCCTGAAAATATTTTCAGGACTGGGGTAAGGTAGTACAACACCGGGAAACTCGTAGCAAAGGTGGACCACGCTAACATCACTCCTATCTCAGTATCTCCCATAATGCAAAACACATCTCCTTGCAGATATGTATAATGTTATGCATTAAGGGAAGGGCCACTACCTAGACTAGTTTTGACCTTTATTGAGGTCTCTTCAGTGGGAGCCAGCCCAGATCTGGAGATACCAGGCAGAAGCAGTAACGAGGTCATCTTTACCTATAGGAGTTGCCAAAAGGTGTGCCACCTTTTTATTAAATTACTCTGGATTTAGAGAAAGATGTTGAAAGAGTTTAATTTTCACTTGGTTAGACTATAATAAATTTAGTTGTAAAGATGACCTCGCTACTGCTTCTGTTGGGCCTGGCTCCCACCGAAGAGACCTCAATAAAGATCGAAACCAGTCTGAGTGGTGGCCCTTCCCTTAATGCATAATATTATACATATCTGCAAGGAGATGTGTTTTGCATTATGGGAGATACTGAGATAGGAGCGATGTTAGCTTGGCCCACCTTTGCTACAAGTTGCCTGGTGTTGTACTACCTTACCCCAGTCCTGAAGATATTTTCAGGTGCAAACTTTGTTTGCTCACACTTGGATAAAGGATTAAACTAAATTTATTATAGTCTAACCAAGTGAAAAATAAACTTTCAACACCTTGTGATGATTCTTTTTCCAGTGTGAATTTGATGAGAGGATGAAGGTTGTTGATCTTACCTAGAAACGAGTATAGTTCTTGTTCAGAGTGACTCCAGATTGCAAAGTTGTCATCAACATATTGAAGCCACATTTTTGGTTTTGGTTCAAGAGTGGAAATTCTATCTTCTAAGTGTTCCAGAAAAAGGTTGGCTAGGTTCGGTTTTCTGATGATGTCATCTGGCACATACGAAGTTCCATGTTCTTGTAAGATGTCATACTCTGGACAAACAGGAAGATCTATAAGTAAACGCATCTCTGAACACCAAGACCACATCCGTCTGATCAAATTGCACAAATCTGGCCTCGTTCAACATGGAGTTGAAAACCCTAACCACAGGATCTAATAAAAATACCAAGCTGCTACATAGATCCTTATATAAACATGAGCATTTATATAAAGAAAATGCTGAAGCCTTACGTCACAGACCCAATCTTAACCGTAATGACTCACTATCTCAAAGATCTGGGAAATTATCCTCAATTGTATAAAATAAATTTATCAGATATATTTTAATTTACAGCCAAATATTTTAGTCCTCAAACATGCTACTGTATGCATAGAGGGATTCCAATGTAAGAATGCGCATTAACTGTTCCTTTGAATGTAATTCCTTTACAAAGTTATTACATTCTTAGTAATAACTGCACTGATGATGTCTTAAGACGAAATATCTACATCTTATTAAAATTTAATTACTGTGGTATACATGTGAAATTTTAGTTATGAATAATTCACAGGTTTCACTATATAATATAGATCTGGAATATTATAATAAAAACAAGTTAAGTTAAGAAGTAATGGGATTGAGTGAGAGACAGAGTAAATTCAAAATCTATATATTTATTTACTGTCAAATAATATTAGCATAAAGTATGGCATTTCATGGGCATAACACTGTGCATATAAAATGTTGTGTTGTAAACGCTATATACTAATCTACATTACACATAAAACTTATAATGCAAACAGAAAAGGGGAGCACAAACTTATCATACATAAAGAAAACATTACACAGAATTTCTTATATCTTCTTTTCAAGTTCATGGGATTTGATGAGAATACACAAACAAAAGCAGTTGACTTATCAAGCATAGTTTCTTCCCTCTCAACAGTGGCCATTGAAATATAATTAACTCATGGGTAAGAGTTAGCCAGTGTCATATGAAAGTGGTTTTCCCCTTCCTTTATTTGAAAACAAAAAATTTGTATGCAACCTTTCTTCAGGAAAATAATATTTCTTCTTTCATGTCTTCATTAATATGTCAGTTCCTTTTTCTATTTCTTTGGAATACAAAGATAATTTTAAAGTTCCTTTTTCCTTCTAGAAACTTCTTCATTATCCATGAGCACAAAAAATTATTTCTGTCCGTTGGTTTGGTAGAATGTATATAGTTCTTATCACTTTCATTTACGCTCCAAATTAGCTTCCTTTAAAATAAATACATTTGTAAATTTTGGGAGAACTGTTTGTTTCCTTTGGAACATTTTTTTTTTAACATCCTTTCTTTTAAACTATATATCTCCCCTAAACTTCCAACTTTCAGAACTTATTCTGTTTTAATCAACAAATGTTCTATTTTCTCTCTCACTATATCAACTTCATCTTCTGAAATACAAACTTTGCACAAGTGCACTACTGACTGATGTGGCAAATAACATGACAGTGAGACAAAAAAAAAAAAAAAAAAAAAAAATCATTGCTTGTTGTGTAAACAAGACTACAGTTCTTTACTAGCAAGAAAACCATGTTGGAAAGTTAACTATTTTCTTTAAGTTACAGAAATAAAACTAAATTTGAGGTGAGAACTTTTCACTTATATGGTAGTAATAAATATCTATTATAATACAGCTATATTGCCTGCTTCAGTTTAGGAGTGCCCCTGTTTAAATGTCATTGGCTATTTACTCATGGGTTCTTAGGGCATTATGAGTGTAGATGTACTAAAAAGTATATGTAGCTTAAGGAATAGAAATTGCACATACCTTTTTCAGGGTGTTGTGGCTTTTCCTCTGTCTGCGATGTCGAGAACTGCAGAGTGTGTGTGTGGTGTGTGTGGGGGGGTAGGCAGTTTGGTAGAATAAGTTAGAAAAACCCGGGTTTTTTTTTTTTTTTTCGTAATATATAGAAACATATACTTTTATATAGGGTAGGGAAAAAAGTGAAAGGGTTAATTTTTTAAAATAAGGAGGGGGAAGGGGAAAGGTGGTTGACGGGGTGTGGACCGTTTCGACTATTCGTGGTCATCATCGGAACATATTGGGAAAGTCCCACGAATAGTCGAAACGGTCCACACCCCGTCAACCACCTTTCCCCTTCCCCCTCCTTATTTTAAAAAATTAACCCTTTCACTTTTTTCCCTACCCTATATAAAAGTATATGTTTCTATATATTACGAAAAAAAAAAAAAAAAAAAAAAAAAAAACCCGGGTTTTTCTAACTTATTCTACCAAACTGCCTACCCCCCCCCACCACACACACACACTCTGCAGTTCTCGACATCGCAGACAGAGGAAAAGCCACAACACCCTGAAAAAGGTATGTGCAATTTCTATTCCTTAAGCTACATATACTTTTTAGTACATCTACACTCATAATGCCCTAAGAATCCATGAGTAAATAGCCAATGACATTTAAACAGGGGCACTCCTAAACTGAAGCAGGCAATATAGCTGTATTATAATAGTTTTTATGAGGAGTAACATGGGAGTTTTCCCAGAAATAATATACGTAATAAATATCGTATTTAAACAGTTTGCGACAGGTTGTAACTATAAAAAGATTTCCTTTTATACAAAACATTACTAAAAAAAATTCAAATTACAACAAATAATGCATTATCATTATACATTTATTGAAATATATATATATATATATATATATATATATATATATATATATATATATAAGTTATCCTTTCCTTTTTAATTTATTTATTCAAAATTGGGCATTGATAATTTTTTTTTTTTTTTTTTTTTTTTTTTTTTTTTTTTTTAAAGGTAACAATCTGATATTGCAAAATAGTAGGTATCATACAATCACCTTTATGCATAATGCAAAGTCTACTTAGAATCCTATTAGCTACCACAGTACTGACTATGGATTATTCATTATCCAATTCAAGCATAATTTCAATGAAATTAACTTTTTGATTTAGCAGTTTACAAAAGTGCCAAAAAAAATAAAATAAATAAATAAATAAATCTTCAGTAGTCTTTTAAACAATCCTGTTTTTTTTTTTTTTTTTTAATCATTCATTCCATTAGCATAATCACTTCAGAACTTCTCAACTTCTTAACATTATCTAACATCTAGCTTTAAGAGTTGGCATTAGCCAACTCTTCAAGTTCTTCCAAAAGTCACTTAATTTGAATTATGCCTAGAATTATCTACCCTGATTTGTTGCTTTGAGCACTTATTCTCTATTAAATCACCTTCTACTGAGTATCAACTCCCTGGATAACTCAGTCAATGCACATCTCTCCCATTCCCCAACACACTTCTCCAAACAATTCTCTTCAAGTGCAATGACTTCAGCATTGACATGATTTGCCAACAGCTAATCAGATTGATCTCAAGTACCATTCACTAACTTATTCCCTAAAGTTTGCTTTGAATAGTAAAACAAGGATTTCTTGATTCTATACACATGCTCACTTATTCATAACTTCAAAATGGAGACATGAACAATGAAACTTATTTGTGCCTGTGGTCCCAAGGAAGAAGTGAAGGAATTTTTGAGTCATTACAACAGGCAGCTGGCATAAAGAAAATGGAAAAAGTGGTCCTTGTTGTTTATACAGCAGATTTGAAATTGAAGTGACCATCATTTAATTTTAAGTAGAATAAAAACGAATATCATATTAAAAAGAACAATATATAAGAAAGTTTTAAAAAGAATTCAAGTTGAACAACTTTTATAGATAAACTGTAGAATCAACTATAAAACATTATTGAATTAAAAATGAAACAGTTTGAAAACAAGAACCAAACCTTGAAGTCTCAGTGGCAAACTCTGAAGATTCAACTAAGAAGGCATGTGGTGAGGTTGTTTGCAAGAACAGAAAAATAAGAACACCATGGTGGACAAAAGATGTTAAAGAAGCAGTCCTAAACAAAAAGATTGCATACTGAAAGTTCCTGGCAAATAAGTTGGCAAAGGGCTAAGAGAGCTAAGCTATGTGCAAAAGTAGCTAAACAAAAGTCATTTGTTAAAAATAAATATCAGTAAGTTGCAAAATGTTCTAGAGGCTATTAAAAAAGCTTAGAAATAGAGGAAAGAGTGCTGTAAAAGGAATTAGAGATGATAAAGGTGACATGAACAGTGAAGACAAGGATAGTCTCAACATCTGCAGTAATTCCTTTTGAAAGGCTGTTAGAAACAAGAAGTGACAGAACTGTACTAGAAAATTTTCAAGAGTAATGCAAACAACATATATATCAATAGTTTTGGATGGCTTTTTCTACATCTATTGATGTAGAAAAAGCCATCCAAAACTTGAAATGTGAAAAGGCAGCTGCAGTAGATGATATTCGACTAGAAATGCTCACATATGGAGGTTGCAGTGGATACACTGCATAATTAAGAGGGTCTATACAGAAGGTCAAATTTCAGATCTATAAAAAATGGAATAAAGCTGAACGTAAGAATTACAGAGGAATTTCTCTATTAAGTGTTCAAGGTAAGATTTATGCTTGCATAAATCTTACTTGGAACAGATCTCTCAGGAGATCTGTACTTAAGTTTTGTAGATCTGGAAAAAGCATATGAAAAGGTGCCCAGAGAAACTTTTCAGAACATTACAATTATATGTTATAAGAGGAACATTATACAGAGCAATACAGTCTATATTTAAGTTGTAAGTCAGCAGTTAGAATTAAATGAAACATAGGAAGTTGGTTTGATGTAAAATCAGGGGTAAGACTTATTCATCATCTATAAGGATCACAGTATGAAAGAATGTGGCATTAAACGTGATACTGGAATAAAAGATATCAAACTTGGCTCTTTGCTTTATGCAGATGATGATGTCCTCTTAAATACATCTGGTACAAGTCATCAGGGTTCTTTAACTAAATTGCATAACATCTGTGACAAATTTAGCACAAAATTCAGCAATAAAAAGACCAAAACTATGAAAATAGGAAGAAACAGGAAACTTCATTTGCATTCTCAGTGGGGAACCTATAGACCAAGTAAAATATTTCAGCTATTTAGACAGTTTTTAGTGAGGATGTTAAATTAATTTTGTTTGCTTAACAGAATAAGCAAAGCTGGTGTGGCAAGGAGCCAGCTGAATATATTTATATGGAATAAGAGAGAAATTAGCCAAAACATTAAACTAGCAGTTATACAAGATGGTATTCACACCAATTTTAAGTTATGGATCTGAAAGTAGGATTAAAGCATTTGATAAAGGACTAGAGACCACAGATATGAGAGTTCTAAGAAAAATTACAGTAGTGATCAGATGGTATCAATGGTAGAATCATATTAAAAATGAAGATATTAGAAAAGAACTTGACGTTGTTAGCATTCAAGAATGTGTGAGCAGAGCTATATGGCCACTTAAACAGAATGGCTGAGGAAAGGTTAGTAAAACAGATGTTTGATGCTAAGAAGACAGGAAAGAACCCAAGATGAAGACCAAGGTCTAGGTGGATTGATTCTGTCAGAAATGCCTTAGACTCATGAAATGTTAGATACAACAATATTGGAGTGCCAACAAGTAACAGAATAATTTGGAGGAAAATTTTTGATAGAAGATTAAAAAAATAATGTAATCTTAAGGGTCAAAGCTGTAAAACTGAGAGGAGAACTCCACATAGCCTTTAAAGGAATGTGGAGACCAGGGCTTCTGACCTAATGTCCAATCCTCACCTTCTCGTGGTGCACCCTGTTGAGTATCTACTTGAATACTGAACGAACGAGAATGGGCTGGCAATTTGGGATTTAGCCGACCAAATTGTATTCCTATTGGTTAAACCAAAATACAAAATGATGGTACAACATGACAAAATTTCATGCCGGCTGGGGCATCACCCAGTTAAACAAGGCCCACGTTGTTTTCGCCAGGGAACCAGGGCGAACAGCAAAAAGTCAGCTACTGCAACAAATCTGAAAACACACCCAACACAACATCACCAGAGTTAAAGGTCGGTACTATCAACATAAGAAGCCTGAATGGCAAAGAAATGGAGCTAGCGGAGGAATTCGATAAGTACCAGATCAACATAACAGGGGTGACTGAAACAAAAAAGACAAAAACTGATGAGATCTTTCTGAGCAATAAATACAAAATGTTATATTCAGGCAATGGCAATCAAGGAAAAGAAGGAGTAGCCATAATATTCAACACAAAATACGAGGCTCATCTTCTTGAATGGCAGGCAGTGTCAAGTAGAGTGATTTGGACAAATATCAGAATGGGGAACTGCACAATGAGACTTATTTGTGCCTATGGTCCCACAGAAGGTTCTACTAAGGTAGAAGTGGAGGAATTTTTTGAGGCTCTAGAGAAAGCAAGCTACTGACACAATGAAAAAGGAAACATTGGTCCTTGTTGGGGATCTAAATAGCAGAGTAGCAAGTGATTGTCAGACATACAAAAATGTTTTGGGAAAATTTGGAGAAAAGAGCAAAGCTAATAATAATGGCAAATACCTGTTGGATTTCTGCTCATGACATGGATTGGTTATTACTAACAGCATGTTCCAACATAAAAATGTGCACAAATTCACATGGAGAGAAGAGGTAAGGAATAAGAAAAGTCTCATTGACTATGTTATTGTTGATAGTGATGTTTTCTCCCTGGTGCAGGACACCAGAGTGTACAGCGGATTTGAAATTGGAAGTGATCACTATTTAGTCTTGAGCAGGATAAAATTGAATTTCATACTAAAAAGAATGACATGTAAGAAAGTTTTGAAGCGAATAAAAGTTGAGCAGCTCTCAGATGGAAACTGTAGACTAAAATACACAAAGATTATTGAAGGAAAAATGAAAGAGTTTGAGAACAGAAACCAAATCTTGGAGATTCAGTGGCAGGCCTTGAAGAAAACCCTGATTGATTCAGCTAGAGAGGCATGTGGTGAAGTTGTCTGCAAGGATAGAAAAGTTAGAACTCCATAGAGGACACAGGAAGTTAAAGAGGTAGTGAAGGAAAAGAAGAAAGCATATCAAAAGTTCCTGCAAATAAGCTTGTGCTCTTAGAGAATACAGAGACAAATGTAAGAAAGCTAAACAGTGTGTAAAACTAGCTAAAAAAAGTCATGGGAGGGCTTTGGCAAGAACATAGAAAATAAATATCAAGAAGGTGGTAAGAAATTCTGGATGTTGTTGAAGCTTAGAAATGGAGGAAAGAGTGCTATAAAAGGAGTAAGAGATGATAAAGGTGACATGAAAACAGGAGAAAAAGATATCCTTGAAGTATGGAGTAATTACTTTGAAAATTTACTAAATGAAACAAACAGAGTAGAAAGTAAAGCGATAAAAAACACTGACCAGGCATGCAGTCAGGAATACATATCCATACTTGAAATAGAAAAAGCCATCAAAGGCTTGAAATGTGGAAAGGCAGCAGAAGTAGATGATATTCGACCAGAAATGCTGAAGTATGGTGGTATAAGAGTCTTACAGTGGCTGCACTGCATAGTTCAGAATGCCTGGACAGAGGGACGAATTCCAGACGATTGGAGTAGAGCTCTCATAGTACCCATATATATAAAGGGAAATAAAACTGAATGTGAGAATTACAGAGGTATATCCCTACTAAGTGTTCCTGGTAAGATATATGCAAGTATACTTGAGAAGAATTGTGGAAGAAAAGCTTGGTGAAGAACAAGCTGGATTAAGGTCAAATAGAGGCTGTCAGGATCAGATCTTCACTTTACGACAAATAATGGGAATATAACCAAGATCTGTATTTAAGTTTTGTCGATTTGGAAAAGGCATATGACAAGGTGCCAAGAGAGAAGCTATTCAATACTCTACAGTTATATGGTGTCAATGGGGCATTATATCAAACAATACTTAGTCTTTATTTGAGTTGTAAGTCAGTAGTTAGAATTGAAGGATGTACAGGAAGATGGTTTAATGTTAAATCTGGTGTGAGACAAGGATGTTGCTTTATGCAGATGATGTTATATTTCTAAATAAATCAGCTACAAGTCTGCAAGATTCTCTGATTAAATTGAATAACTGTTGTAATAGATATGGTATGAAGGTGAGCAATAAAAAGACAAAGACAATGAAAATAGGCAGAATCATTGAAAATGTCAACTGTATTGTGAATGGAGAACCTGTGGAACAAGTAAAACATTTCAGCTACTTAGGCATGATTTTTAGTGAAGATGGTAAATTAAATATGGAAATAGACAACAGAATCAACAAAGCTGGTATGGTAGGAAGTCAATTGAATAAATTCATATGGAATAAGAGAGAAATTAGTCGGAACACTAAATTAGCTGTATTCAAACCAATTTTAACTTATGGATCTGAAAACTGGGTCAGAAGTAAAACACTTGACCAAAGACTAGAGACCGCAGCTATGAGAGTCCTGAGAAAGATTAGAGGCATGAACAGATGGCATCAATGGCAATATCATATTAAAAACGAGAATATTAGGAAAGAACTTGACATTGTCGGCATCCAGGATTGCGTTAACAGAGCTAATCTCAGGTGGTATGGTCACTTAAACAGAATGGGCGAGGAAAGATTAGCAAAGCAAGTGTTCTCTGCCAAGTTGGCAGGAAAACGACCTAGAGGAAGACCAAGATATAGGTGGATTGATACAGTACAAAGTGCCTTAGACGATAGAACTATAAGATCTGGTAATGTTGGAGACCTGACAAGTATCAGACTGATTTGGAGGAAAATTGTAGATAGGAAGTTAGTAATGAATATTAGGAAAAGAATTTTTCATGTAGTACTATCATATCCTGTACACCCCTTGAGGGTACATGGCAGGAATTTGATGGATGATGATGAATCTTAATAATTCTTGTAAATAAACTTATAACGTTGGTTACACATGACTTTAAATTTTTCAGGAAATGACAATGTACACTAAAATATTAATTAAAAAACTTTAATCAATACCTTCCTATATTTCGGCAATATTACATTGCCATCATCTGGAACTTAAAACTATGATATGTGAGTGCAACAACGAGCAAATGATGCTGAAGAAGGCAACTGAAGTTGGTACTAGAGTCCTAAAGGTGCCCCCTGCAGGCTAAATTGGCTTGTCTTGGCTGTTGGGCTGATGTTCTTAGGATGCAAGTTTCCCAAATTTGGGGCAGTCTCATGCACCCAAGTCAGGTCATAGTAGGACAGTTTAAAACTGCAAGGGACGTGGTATACTCCAGGTAAGCCTAGGGGAAGCAGCTGCTCTTTGGTGGAGCGAATAAGGGATGCTAATTTCTTATATGGTTTGTAACAGGTAGTCACGTCATATTTTTTAGGATTTTAGTTAGCTTTTCAGGCGTGTTCCAGACATAAGGAATGGTGATAGATTTGGTGTAATCTCTGTTATGAAGGTGGGAGGGAGGGGGTTGAAGTTAACTGGTTTTAATATTTTCTGGATTTTTTCGGGGTTGTAGCCATTGGCTAAGAAGGTATTAAGGATATGGTTAAGTTCAGTAGTTAGGGCACTGTTATCTGAACAGATTAATTTAGCCCTGTTATATAGGGTTTTTATAATCCCATATTGTTGTGTGTGTGTGTGGGGGGGGAGATTGCTGGTGAATGCATCTACCTGCATGGGTTGGTTTTCTGTAAATAGAGAAAGTTAGGGATTCATAAGGCTGGCATGTAATCAGAGTGTCTAGGAAAGGAAGACTGTGGTTTTCCTTTTCCAAGGTGAACTGGATTCTGGGGTGTTGATTGTTTAAGTGTGTTAAGTAGTTGTGGAGTGTATCTAAGCCATGAGACCAAATAGTGAACACATCATCTATATAATGTAGCCAAACAGTGGGTTTTTGTGGGTCTGAGTTTAAGGCTTTTTCTTCAAAGGTCTCCATAAAGAAGTTGGCCAGGAGTTGAGAGAG
Source organism: Typopeltis vanoorti (assembly GCF_054136105.1). NCBI lineage: Eukaryota > Metazoa > Arthropoda > Arachnida > Uropygi > Thelyphonidae > Typopeltis > Typopeltis vanoorti. The sequence goes on along the minus strand of NC_143564.1, from coordinate 30,663,299 downwards.
AGAGAGAGAGAGTGGAGAACCCATGGCTGTTCCCTCTATTTGTTTGTCAAATTTTCCTTGCCAAACGAAATAGCCTGAGTTCATAGTGAACTGAAATAGGGCTGAGATATTGGGAGGAAATTACTGAAAATACTGTACCACTTACATCCCTACAGCTAAGTCTCACTTATCTCTATAACTTCTGGACAGTCTTAATCATGTAGTGCTATTGTAGTAGCCTGAACACCCCTTGAGGATACATAGCAAGAAATTCGTGATGAATGGAATGAGAAGTGAGAGAATAAAGACCGAACCTGCTGCCATGCCACAGTATGATAGATGGAAACTGTGAAGGGCCATGACTGCAAATGCCAACTTGTGCAGGAAAACTGGAATGCAGTGTGGGGATGTACACAGCAAAGTTGATTGACAGATAATCTTAAATATTTAAAGTTAGGTGTCTGGAGAAATTGTTTTCTGAGATTTTGGAGTTGCAGAATAAAAATTAAAGCTTGGGAAGGGAATAGACAAATGTGTGTAGACAGCCTTAAGGGAAGAGAGTGAGAGAATGATAAAAAAAAAAATTATGAGTATAGTTTTTTCCTAAGTCTACAATTTATGTACACTAATGCCAGAATACAGGAGGATGAATTTTTTTGCACTAGTTTGACTTGGCCAGAAGTTATAGACATAACTGAGACTTAGCTGTAGGGATGTAAGTGGTACAGTATTTTCAGTGATGATACAGGGGACAGGATGGAGAAAGGATTTTTGCTAATGATAACACAAGAACAGTAGTCAAAAAAAGAATAGGAACTTAGCAAGAAGGCAAAGTACATGGAATGCAGAACGTTTGAGGTTATCTAGTATGGGATACAGGTATATAGTCAACTCCTTCTATAGGCTAGTGGGGTGCCTGAACAGGATGCATTGACAAATTAGCACAGTGGACACAAGGAAAAATTACCAAGAGATAATTATCTGACACATTATATGATGAAAGAGACTCAGAGTTTGGGAGCACTGGATGCAGGAGATATATCAATAATAAGTTAGCCACATTGCCTCGAGTTGGGAAGAGTGATATCGCACTCTTGACCCTAGACACTGGTAAACATGGAATTTTCATTTAAGGAGGATTTTAGCATAAGAATCTGCATGTGTAGGATGTCAGCAATGCATAGGGATGGTCAAGGAGTGCTTGAAGGGAGTAGTACCAGTTTTATTGGAAGCGTGAAGCAACTGCAGTGTTTCATCTCCAAAGTAGGATCTTCAGTTTTTGTTTCACTCTTTCTTCTCAATGCAGTGCAGGTGATGGCTTTGCTGGGAATGCTCAACACACTGTTATTTATTAGAGACTGAGGGTAAAGCTGTAAAGCAATTAGTAAAAGCTGTCTTCTAGACAGTATACGAGACTGAATCTGATAGTAATATATCTACTAGAGGCTTTCTGATCAGCTGGTGAATAATCCTGCTGCTGCTTACTCTTCCCAGTCATGCCTTGAGATCACTTGTCACCTGCATACAGGGGTGCTTTGACAGCAAACCTGGATTGGAGTCTGGATGTTCCCTGTGTGCAAGTTGTGTACTAGTCTCTCAACTTAGCTACATACATGCCCCTGCTCTTCTCTAAGTTTTCTGCACCAACTTTATCATGAAAGACAACTAAACAAATGCCAGTGTCACTGAGGACATAAAAAAACACAAAAAATAAAAATTTGTAATTTCTTATTGATTCATAAAGTATACAGTATAGGGTTATGCATGGAATAGCATATCGGGTAAATGGCCTCCACGGCTTTGCTGGCACATATGCACTCTTTTGTCGAAATTTTCCATGACCGTTTTGCATAAATGTGGCTGAATTTCATTGATACAGCGCTCAATTTCCTTCTTCAAGGCATAGGTGGTCGTGGGCTTGTTGGCATAAACCTTAGACTTCAAAAAACCCCAAAGAAAAAAGTCCAATGGTGTTAAGTCACATGATCTGGGCGGCGGCCAATTCTGATCACCAAAACGGGAAATTACATGACCAGGAAATGACTCATGCAGTAATTGAATTGTTTCCCGAGAAACAATTTAATTACTGCATGTGGCACCGTCTTGTTGAAACCACATGTTGTCCACATCCATATCTTGCAATTTAGGTACAAAAAACTGGATTATCATGTTGCGATAGCGAGCACCATTAACTGTTATTGCCTTAGCCGCATTTTCGAAGAAGAATGGACCGATGATGCCTCCAGCCCAAAATCCGCACCAAACAGTGATACATTGTGGATGCATTTGTTTCTCAACAATCACTAGTGGATTTTCTGAACCCCAAATGCAACAATTTTGTCGATTAACGAAGCCATCAAGATGAAAATAAGCCTCATCGCTGAAGATGATTTTGTTCGAAAAATAAGCATCCACTTGTTGTTGTTCCATAATCCATTCAACGAACTCTCTTCGCTGTGTGTGGTCGGTAGGCTTCAGTTCTTGAGTCAATTTAACTTTGTAAGCATAAAGATGCAAATCTTTCGTGAGAATACGCTGTAGAGAGCTTCTCGAAATGCCCAATTCAAGACCACGGTGCTGAATTGATGTTCCTGGACTCTCAGCAACACTCTCACGAACTGCTTTGATGTTTTCTGTTGAATGACTTGTTGAATAATGGCCAGAGTGTATAAGATCACTAATTGATCCAGTTTCCTTGAATTTTTTAATTAATCTTTTCACAGTCGATGAAGTTAAATCACTATTCCGACCATATTTTGTACGAAAATTGCGAACTGTAGCTGCCAAACCTTCATTATTTTTAAAATATTGCTCAACAATGAAAATGCGTTGTTCTTTCACGTAGCGCTCCATTTTTAATAACCCTGAACTGTCAGCTGTCACGCTGTCTTTTTTTTCTCGTTGGCAACACTTTACCGCACAAATGGTGCTAAATTTAAATCTTGCGTGAATTTTGGGACACCCTATACAACCGATTATAGGCTAATATAACAAACTTGCTATTCCTAACTAAATCTCAATTGGCCTCTTCAACAACTACTGTCCACCTCTGCTATCCCAACTACATCTTGCACGATGCCTTTTGTAAAAAACAAGAAGAATGTACACTTTAATTAAATCAGACATTCCTTGTCAAAGGATATCAAACCAGAAAAATTCTCATTTTCAAACTGCTCTGCTTCAAGATTTCCTTACTTACTCTGTAATATTTTTCCTGCCTTTACTGTTCTCCTAATTCAGATGATCATACTACCTTCTGACAACTTATCTCTAAAAGTTGATTGCATACAATCTGATTACCAAAATGGTGAGATTATCTTTGCTGCGAGACTAATGTTCAAAAAACAAATTGGTTCTATTCTCTAACTTCACAGATCAGAGTAGGGAAGCCAAATCATTTGCAATGACACGTGATTTAACACAAATAGTTAACCTACCAACCAGAGTACCAGACAATAGCCATCATTCTTCCAATACTCTGGACCTTTTCTTAACCAGCTTTCTCTCTCCAATACACTGTAGATGTCTGCTGTCCTTCTCTTTGCAACTCTAATCATATTATCTACATTTTCTTTTTCTGTAGCTTGCTGAAATTGCCTGCAAGGCAATTTCAGCGCCAGGAACTCTATGGCACTACAACAGTGCCAAGTAGTGGTGGTGGTGGTGGGCTCCAGGATGTTTTGCTTACTATTTCTGCTCTCCTTATCCAGACACCTGCTCTGATCATATAGCTGAATTAATCCTTACTGGAATCAGGACCTTAATTTCCTACTCCACTGCAAAGTCACTATCTCTAGCCAAGCTCTAGTTTTCAAAGAAATGTACCTTTGCAGTTCATGATAAAAATTCAGCATGTATACGATGGCTGAAGTATAAAACTCCAGCTTCTCACTCAGTTTACACTACAGCCAGAAGCAAGTGCGAGATTATCAAGTTCAAAGCAGACTTCATAAAGGTTGCTTCCTGCTCAACTGGCAGCTGAGCTTTCTGGTTCCTTGCAAAAGCTGCCCTTCCTTGTTTCCATCTCTCTTACATCCTGATGGTACCATGGTAATGTCACCCAAAGATGAGACAGACCTCTTGGCATTCGTCTTTCCCTCTAACTGTAGTAAAGATGCCAAGACAATTCACCTCCTGCAATACCAAGTGCTCAATGCATGCCTCTGACAAGATGTATGCATGTGTGTACCTTCACATGTTTTTGCAAACTTATTTTACTTCATCCCTTTCAGTTTCTTTCTTGTATGCATCCCAAATGAAGTAATTAAAATTTCCCACCAAAACACTGGAAAATAAATCAAAAAGTTATCGGCAAAATATGACGTCATTTATGAAGTGAAGGACAGAGAATGTAAAGTCTAACGCAGATAATTAAGTTCTGTTACTTAACCAGCATTCAAACTCTAATAAGCCTTGTAATGAAATTTTTATCACATGAATAATCAAGCTACATGAATCTGTGAAACTTTCAAAACATTTAATAATTACCTTGCATTGCAACATTGTAGGTATTTTATAGTCATCTTGGCATATAGGACAAGACTCTCCTGCTATTTTTAGCTGATCTGCTGAAGGCATAACACCATAGGTCTAGAGAAATAAAATGTTTAGGAGGGTAGTTTTTGTTATTCAAAGAAAAATAAATACTCAAGTACAAAAAATCATAAAAGAAGCAACCACTTATTATGTAATGATTTATCAATTTTCCATTAAATAACACAAAAATGGTTTTAAATCTTTATGAATATTCATAAAAAGAATAATCCAGCAGCTGAATATAACAAACAATTGTGCTATATTTAGCTGATTGATTTCTGTTCATTAATGTACAACTGGCTCTCTCACTATAGCAAACACCACTATAACAAACTACCAAAAAGTCATGACCAAAGCTTCACAATGGAGACTTAAACCAAAAACAAAATGGTATGTGATGAAATGTCATGCTAAGTGAGGTGTCAGCCAATCCTCCCCAACTTTTTATTTGTTTATTTATTATTATTATTATTATTTTATGGCATCTCCATAGAGTCCAGAGACTCATTGTGGGAGACCCAAATTAACTATTATGCACACAAAGCCTATCATACTTATCCTTGATTCCATTCACTGTCAAGGAACTCACAACCAATTCTGGCAATTCATTTCTACTCACCACTCTCCATGCAAAAAATCTGGGTCTGCACACCTCACTAACCACACTCTTCACAACTTGCACGGATGGCTCCTAGTTCTCTATTTGTCATAATTGAAAAATTTCACTTGCATCAATTTTATAAAGCTCCTTTAATATCTTAAAAGTTTCTATCATGTCCCCTCTTTTCCACATATCAACTAAACTCTGTAACCCACAAACCTTCAAAATATCCTCATAGGGAGTATTCCACACACCTGTCACCATCTTGGCCACTCGTCTTTGAATCCTCCATACCACTTCCTGGTCTCCAAGAAACCCAGGTGACCAAATCTGCAGTAGTCAAGATGTGGCCGAATCATAGACTTATAAAGAGGGATAATAACTAAAATTAAAGATACCAAGAAATTATATACTTGGTTTAATCCTGTTGTGTCCCAATTTACGATTATTATCCTACCTAGTGAAATTATGCTTATCTATGTTCAACTACTATCTATGCACGAGATATCACCCCAAAATACAAATATTTAAGTTATTTCTCCCCTTAGTGTCCCTAATATTTATATTATGCTGCGCCTTTTGGGACATTTAGTTTGAGATATTAAATACAAAAATAAGGAGCAATTACTAAAATATGTTTGAATGTGAAACAATATTGCAGTCGTGACACTTTATCTCGTTTTTTTATACATTAATTTCCCGTGTGATTAGGTTCATACGTTTTTCAAGTGGTGCATTGGGCAGCAATTTCAGACAACTGTTTTATCAATGAACAAAGGTTTATTAAACTCATTAGCATGGTACAATTCAATTTCTAATATAATTCAATTCAATACTAAGAAAATATTTACAAAATAACATTTGCTAATCACAAGTATTTGGCTAAGATCCTATATGGGTATTACGATCATGCCGCCATAACAAATTCAACACATAAACTCATATGTATAATCCCATATCTAATTAACACCTTAGTTAACCCTATATTAGTCTGAATATACGCTATATGCTGTAGCTCATGGACATATATGATCAATTCACTCTATTTAACTATCCAAAACTATGTCTATTAAATTATCCTTTCACTGTACTAACACATAACTTTGACATTTAAAGCTTTCCTATACGTTACAATACACATGCATAATTCTCAGGACACATGAAATACTTATATAATATTAATATTAACATGCATACTTTCATTATAATCAGTCATGTACTAAAGTCCTAGTATAAATTTCCTTAGTCTCTTCAACAGTTCAGTAATAGAATAATTATTACAATCACAGACTATTTTCAGTTAACACGAGACTTTTACAGTACCTTTTTCTCGAGTTTTCTATAGTGGCCTATAGAAAATAGAAAACTTAGACAATACCTTCTTTCCTTAGCTAAATGGCATTCCTCGTTTCTTACCATAGAAAATACGGAATCGAAATCCCACTCACTTTTGTTTCCTTGTTGTGACGACGGAGATAATTCCAATCCCGCCACTCAGGAAAACCACGTGAAACCTATACGAAGGAGCTCGTGAAGAAACTATCCGGGAAAAAAGCCCTGCGTGTGTGTGTGGGGGGGGGGGTTCTAACCCTTTTATACCTTCTCTCCTAACGGCATCTTCTTTAATTTCTTTTCTCCACCCCTTACTTGATTCGACTTCACCGACCAATTAGGGTGGCGTTTTTCTGCCAAACATCCTTTGGTCGGCGAGCCCGTGACAATGTCTAAATCCGGGAATTGACCCTGAGTGATAGTCTGTTGTTTTTCTTTTGCTAGCCTCTAATTTAATCCCCCTTCCAAAATTTTTCTATGAATTTACTTAATATTTTAATCTCTAGCCTCTCACATACAATTTCTTATGACTAATCCTTTTCTGTCTTACTTAGCTAAAATTTTTTTTTTTTTATATCATATCACAACACTAATATATTCTTTCTTTTATTATTTAGTTCAACAAACACTTTTTTTGACATATATTTTACTTGGATGCAAGAATATTTTTCTCTCTTTTAAATAATTCATCTATTAGCTTTTATACAGGGGTTTTATTTTATTTGCTCTTCATTTTACACCATGATAACGGGGAATTCTACATTCTTAAGGTATCAGGGTGTAACAATCCTTTATAGGTGGTTTAAAAGTAGCATTAAGAATATAATGACGTAGAATGTTATTTATTTTATCTGATAAAGGATTAAACCAAGTATATAATTTTCTGGTATCTTTAATTTATAGTAAAACAAAGAGATAATAACTTCCTTCTCTTTACTTGTGAGCATGTTTTTCAACATTCAAGTAATTCATTGAGCTATTTTACCAACTTTTGCAATATGATCTCTATTCAGAGAGCATATTGCAAAAGTTATATTGATATACAAATTAAATAGTGGCCCTAGTACCGAACCTTGAGGTATTCCACTAGTCACCATCATTCTCCTTGACTCCACTCCACCATATACTACTCTTTGGTGTCTGTCAGGAAGAAACTTCAGGTAAAAATTGAAGATAAGTACCCTTAATATAAGAAATATCAATGGTAAATGGAAAGGGACAGAAAAATTAGAGAAAGTACCATGTCAACATAATTGGCATTACAAGACAGAGAATAAAATAAAGGAGATTCTGCTAAGTAATAAACAAAAATTTTACACTTAGGCAATAGTGAACAGGTAAAGGAAGGAGGAGCTACAGCATTTGACACTATGCATGAATGACAGGCAATTTAAAGCAGGGTGATGCAGGAAATTTTCAAAATGGGGAATTAAACAACAAGATATATTTGTGTCTATCGGGCCTATAGAAGGTTCTACATTAAAATTGGTCCTTGTTGAAGTTTTACACAGCAATATAGGAAATAAATATTAGACATATTGAAATGTTTTAGGAAAATTTGGAAAAAAAAAAAGAAAAAAAAAGCAGAGCTAATAATAATGATAGCCACTCGATTTCTGTTCATGACGTACACCATAGCAAACACCACTATAACAAACTACCAAAAAGTCATGACCAAAACTTCACAAGTACAATCTTACTAAAAATATTTATAATGGAGAAACTAACCACTATAACAAATTAATCCTCTGGTTAAATAATCCTTTGATATAGTGAGAGTCGACCACACTAGTCATCATTAATAGCACATTCCAACATAAAGTTGGGTACTGACTTGAAGAGAAGATACAAGAATATGTGATTACGCTTATTCTTGTATCTTCTCTTCAAGTTATAAATCGCTGAGTGATATCTTCAAACTGGTTCAGAATACAATGAGTATACAGGAGATTTGAAATAGAGATGATCGCCACTTACTTTTGAACAAAATAAAATGAATATCATATTGAAAAGAAAAAAGAAAAATATGTATGAAAGTTTTTAAAAGAATTAAAGTCAAGCAGCATGAGGGATAATAAATTGCAGACTCAAATACATTACAAATATTACTACAAAAAATATGAAAAAGTTTAAGAACAAGAACGAAACCTGTTAGAATCAGTAGCAAATCTGAAGAAAACATTTACTAGTTCCATCAGGTAGGGATTGTGAAATTGCCCACAAGATAAAATCAGAACTCAAAATAAGAAAATACAGAGAAAAATGTAAGAAAGCTAAGAAACGCATGTGTAAAATTTCTAAATGGAAGTTATGGGAAGACTTTGGCAAGAATATGAAAGATAAATATTATAATACAAAAAGTTCTGGAGGATATTGAGAAAGTTAAGAAATGGAGGAAAGAATACTGTAAAAGAAATCAGAGATGATAAGGATAGCATAAAAACTGAAGATATTCAGGATCTCTGCCATAATTACTTTCAGAGGTTACTCAAGGAGACTGATGATAGTACAAGGATAGCCCATAAGTCATGGAATATGACATAGAAAGGGCCCATCTTTGTGAAGAAAATGCATGTTTTTTAGCAACACAAGATTTTTTTTTATTAGTTATGAAAACCACATCATGTAAATGCCTTCCATTTTCAGCTTCACAAAGATGGGCCCTTTCTATGGAATATTCCATGACTTATGGGCCACCCTGTACAACATGATAGAATTCATGATGGCCGGGGGGGGGGCAACCCAATTAAACAAGACCCCAGTTGTTTTCATCAGGGAACCAGGGCAAATAGCAAAAGTCAGCTAATGGAACAAACTCCATCTTCAGTGGCACTGTCAACATGAGAGGCATCAATGATAGCGAAATGAAACTAGCAGAACTGGATAAGTACTATATCGATGACGACAGGTGTTATCCAAAGAAGAAAGAAGACAAAAACAGAAAAGCTTCTTCTAAGCAACAAATATAAGATGTTATATTCAGGCAATAATGATCAAGGAAAACAAAGAGTAGCTAGCTATAGTACACAACACTCAAGATAAGAATAATGTTCTCTCACAGCATATGATACTGCTGTGAGAGAAATGAGGGGGATTTTTTGGAACTTGATAAGGGATATTTATGAAATGTTTCATATAGAAAGAAAAACATTTAAAAGTTATCAATTATGTTATGACAATGATGACAGGACAACTATTGGGGAAGGAAGACATGCAGGTTGAGTTTTTAATGACTGTTTTTTTCATTAGTTTTTATATGGGAATTCAGAACAATAAAGTTCTGAACCGTAAAGGAAATAAAAGGACAGAAGTAAATTAAGATGATTGGTTTATGTTACGACTTTTTAGAGAAAACCAGCCACTAAAATTGCAAGTGTTTTTTCGTGATTCTTTAAAAGGGAGCACTGTAATGTTTGAATTAAGAATTTCGAATATCTGGAAATAAAACTTCTTTAATAAATTTGTTGGCAACTAACCATGATCAAATAACTTGAAAGCAAAGGATGATATGATGTTTTAAAATTTAAAAAAAGCATAAATTATGTGAAGAAAAGTATATATTTTGAGTGCATTTAGAGCAAGGCAAGGTTGAAAATTCACTCACCACTTGTCTCTGATAACCTCCTAAACCCATTGCCATCAGCTGGCACATAATCCTACTGCTATCTACATTGCCAGATCATGCCTAGAGGAAGGCTGTGCAGTGGTAAGCAGGAGCACTGTCAGGCCAAGTTATGGTATGGGGACTGGGGTTATCTCTATATGAGAAACATGTCTATGAGTATCTCTTCCAACAGCATGTTCCCTTGCTCTTTTTTTTCTCTTTGGGTCTTCAATACTTATAACATGACTAAATTCATACAGATGGTGTCACTAGGATTAAAATAAAAAACAAAACCTCCCTTAAAAGAAAAAAAATCTTCTTCTACATTCATGGTATAAATGCCAACTTAAACTACGTGCACCATCATTTATGTTCATCCAAACCTAATCTGTTTTTGACTGAAAATCTCAAACTGACCATCACAACCTATCTTAACGGTCCAAACCACACTCTGTATGATTCTGTCTGCCACAAGGGTGGTACATGTGCTTTTGTGCAGTCCAATATTCCTTGCAAGAGAATGCCTAATCCTGAACCTCTTCTTTTGATCTTTTGTGGCTAAAGATTTCCTTGCCTCATTACGCAACATTAATCTGCTGTCTTTACTACTCTCTTAATTCTAAAAATAATTCTGACCTCTGACTTCTTATCCTCAAAGCTTAATTTCCTGCAATTTAACTATCCTAACAGTAAAGTTATTATCTTTGATGACTTGAATGTCCATAATGCCAAATGGCTTCCTTTTTCCTTTCCCAAAGGCCAAGATGGGATATTGCTATAAGTAATGACTGAATTGCTTTGCTGGTAAATGAGCTGAATTCTCTCCACCGGTAAATGAGCAATTTGCTCATTTACCAGTGGAACAGAATTATGAATACATAATATTTTCTACTCACCCAAACAGTTGTCTTTCAGGTAGATTACTGAGGTGACTTCTCTTGGTAATTAATGAATGAAAATGAATAACACCATTAAGTTTGAGCTGCAAAAAAGAAACAACTGTGGAGGGAATGTAAGGAGAAAGGTGACCGGCAGGCACATGAACGGTATAAGGTGCAGGCCAGAAGGGTAACGAGTGTGGTAAGAAAAGCAAAAGCAGATTATGAAAGAACATTAGCCATGCAGGCTAAGGAGAATCCCAAACAGTTTTTTCGATATGTTGCAAGTAAAAGAAAAAATGTATATAGCAGAATAATTTTAAAGAATGCTGATGGTAGGGAGGTTACTGAATCAGTTGATATAGTGGAATTACTGAGCAAGCACTATGCAAGAGTATATCATCCAGGTGGTGACATTGCAGGAATGAAAGAACCAACAGCTTATATGGGAATTGTGGTGAATGAAGTGGAGGTGAATAGTCTATTAGAAAACCTCAATGTCAATGCATCTGTGGGATTGGATGGTATACCAGCTCGTGTTGTACGTGAAGCGGCTAAAGAATTGTCACTGCCCTTGACCATTTTGTTTAATTTGAGTCTCGGGTCTGAGTTAGTCCTAAGGGGGTGGAAAGAGGGGAAAATAGTTCCACTGCATAAAGGAGGTTCCAAGACTGCTGTTGTAAATTACCAATCGATCAGCATATCAGGAATCATTGTCAAGGTCTTGGAGAAAATAGTCAAGAGGAAAATACAGGATTGGATAGATGAAAATGGGATACTGTATGGGGGACAGCATGGTTTTGTGAAGAGTAGATCATGCCTCAGTAACTTGCTCATGTTTTATAACACAGTGACGGCTGAACTGGATAAGGGTAATAGGTTTACAGTGATTCTACTGGACCTTGCTAAGACCTTTGACAAGATACCACATGGAATTCTAATCGGTAAACCGCAGCGTATGAGGATGGATATAGGGTTGGTGAGATGGATAGGAGGGTGGTTGACGGAGAGATATCAGAGAGTGGTTTGCTCAGGAGTAGAGTCCAAAAGATGGCCTGTGACTAGTGGTGTGCCGCAGGGTTCTGTTCTTGGACCACTGTTGTTCAATTTGTTTATTAACGATATAGGAAAGGATCTGAGAAGAACTGTTCATTTGTTTGCTGATGATGCAAAGTTGGGTAGAGCAATAGTGAGTATGTCAAAATTTTGCAGGATGATTTGGATAGTTTGGAGGACTGGGCTAAAGAGAAAGGATGTCAATTTAATGTGGCAAAATGTAAGGTTATGCATTTTGGGGTGAAAAGATTATTAGCAGTATATCACATTGGTGGACTTGTACTCCAGGAGAATGACGAGGCCAGGGATTTGGGAGTGTTGGTGGATAGGGAGTTGAAGTTTAGGGGGGGGGACACATTGCAAAAGTGGCTAAATCAGCTCACCAAATCACTTGGTTGCTGAAAAATACTTTAACAAGCAGAGACAAACAGGTTATTGTTCATCTGAATTGAGCCTTGACAAGGCCCCATCTGGACTACTGTGCCCAGATATGGATGCCAGGGTTTCTTATGGATGGGGAGGAGGTGGAGAGGATCCAGAGACGAGTGACCAAGATGATAGCAGGTCTGTGGAATGAACCTTATGAGAACAGGTTGAAGATTTGTGGGGTGCAGAAATTGGTTGATAGGTGGAAAAGGGATGATATGATTGAGATATTCAAATTACTGAAAGGTTTCTATAAGAATAATTCAGAAGATATTTTTGAGAATAGGATTGGTGGTGGGAGCACCAGGGGCCATACATGGAAGCTGGGCAAGAGTGTGGTTAGCAGGGTTGTTAGAGCTAGATTTTTTACTTGGAGAGTGGTGAATGAGTGGAATAAGCTGCCAGAGTCTGCTGTGGGTGCCATGACTGTAAATGAGTTCAAGGCGAGGTATGATAGATACTGTGTGAATGTCGAATAGTTGTTCTTGATATGATGTTAGGGCCTCCCTCGATGAGTCTATGGACTCCTTGGAGTTGCCTGTAATAATAAAAATAATAATAATTAAGATCAGACTCTCATAGAAGTTTCATCTCTAGTGGAATGCCTTCTTCTCAGCTATTCACAACCTTGTATCTTATAGCACAACAATTCCAAGTGGAAGACCTCTTTGGAATGAAGACACTCATTGAAAATTCCCATCCAATATTATCCAAGCTATTGTTTTCTATCCTGTGTGCCTGGATAGAAAACAATAAGTAGTTTGAGATTAAAATTCCAGCAATTCTAGTTTCATTCATAGCCTACATCTGAGGCCTGCAACAACTGCAAAACAAATCATTAACAGAGCTAAGTCTAACTCTGAAAGGGATAAATGATGAAAACTTTCCACCTACATCAATGGCAATTGTGCACTCTGGTCCCTTACAAAAGCTGCTAGTAGGTGCAATTATGTCCATATCCTCTCTTATCACTTTATGCTCATCAGCCCTAAGTCTGGTATTTTTGTTCACCAGATACTGTTCACCAGTTTGGCTCAACAGACCACACACAAAGCTCATCATCACTCAGCTTAATACCACCTTACAGATGATATCTGGTGCAATCAGATCACTGAATAATTACTGGTTTTCTGTTTTGAGTAACATCTTGCCTTCACACCTCCAGAGAGCTAATGCTCTCTCTCTCTCTCTCTCCCCTACAAGAAGATAAGTAATAATCCTCTTCTACCTGTGCATAAGGACATTCCAGACTTGAGAATCAGTCTATTAAAATCTATATGATCACCAATAAGTGAAGCAAAAAATTTAGTTACAAATGATTTCATCTCTAGAGAAGAATGGATAGGATGGTAGGATACAAATGTTGATGATCCTAAACTATAAATGTGGTTTTGATGTGTTAATAACCAAATCTTCTATTCTTGAACTTCTCCCATAAGACAAGGGTGACCCTGAACAAAATTCATAAGAAGCATGGAATATGTGCAGACTTACTATTTGATTGGAGAAAGTGCATATCTCTTTCATGTGATGACTGGTGTTTCTAAACAAGTAATCTGTCACATTATCGAACATATTCCCATTTACCTTGGTTTTGTGGAACAGCCTGCCCCATAAACTATTCTCCAAAGACTACAACTTCCAACTCTTCAAAAAGAAGATCAACAAATTTGTTTTCTCTTAATTCCTGTCCACATACACAGTACTGATTTGCTATAGGCTGTGTGTGTGTGTGCACATGCATGTAGGAGGGGGGGAATAATATATATATATATATATATAAAGGAATTAATATTTCTTACCACACTCTGCAGAAGCCTTCCTAATGCTTTCTTCCACAATTTGGTTTTCTTCACAATATCTTTACACTGCAAAGAAGATATTAAAATATTCAACAAGCATACCGAGGGGGAGGAAGTGCTTACATTGTTATAATGCTCAAATTATCTGGTATTCAAAGTCACCTGAAAAAATATTTTTGTAACACTGGTATTTGACAATGTCAGCAATAATTTTTGTTGTGGAACTATTGTACTCTGTAAATTAAAGCAAGTGAGATCATAGCTTCTGTAGTTTTAATTTATACTAAGATGTTTGTGATTATTAAAAAAAAAAAAAAAGGGAGGGGAAGTGAATAATACTGGGGAACAATTTAACCAAACTGTTTTTATTTTCTAAAAATATTAATGTTTTACATAATTTTTAAATATCAAACATCACTTCAAAACAATTGTAGACTTTTTTTATTCATTAAGTTTTCAAAAACACATAAATCACTGGACTTTGGAAATACTACAGTCATACCCTGAAATTACGCGGTAGGTGGGACCAACAAAAAGCGCACAAGTCGAATTTGCGTAATAAGTCGGGGTATAATTTTGCATGTAATTTATATATACAAACATACAAAATATTAGTTAATTGGGACCAAAGGTTTACAAAAACACCTATTTTTTAAAGAAATATAAGCATAATTGTAGTTTTTCGTACATACAAAAAAGAAAGTTATTTCGATGTCGATGTTTCATAAAACCTAATAGATTAGTCTGACGGCATAATGTCTTTTTCTTGTCACGCAAAATTTCTTCATAGCAAGCCAATGACTTTTTTATTCCTTGCCTTGTGCCTACAATTTATTCCTCGTTAGAATCTATGTCCTCCTCCAAAATCTGTAAACCTTTCTTAATTAAGCTGAGACCTTCTGTTAATTTTGCAACTGTCATGTGCTTTTCTGGTAGAACTGGATCTGAGGTTTCGGTCTCTTCAGTAGCGCTTTGCTCACGCATTTCTATTAGCTCGTCGATTGTAAGCTCCTTGTTATGCGAGTCTAACAGCTCACTGTCGACTTCTAAATCTAATTGCCTGGCAAGGTTGACAACCTCTTCTACTGACTCAGCAACTTGATCAGTTTCTGGCAACATTTCCGTTTCACATTTAAAAAAAGAAGGACAAAGTTTTTTCCAGACACCATTCAAGGTTTTTTGGGAAATTTCACCCCAAGAATCTCCGATAATCCTTACAGCATCTAAAACATTAAACTGTTTCCAAAACTCTTTATCAGCTAGATGCTCATTTTGCCTCATAGCTTCATTCAGACTCGCAAATGAACGGCGTGTGTAGTATGCTTTGAATGTTTGATAACTCCTTGGTCCATCGGTTGACGTAAGCTGGTTGTATTTGGAGGCAAGAAAACAACTTTTACATGTGGATCAAAATCAATTACAGTTACACAGGAGGGGTGACCAGGTGCATTATCAATAATGAGCAAAACTTTAAACGGAATTTTTTTAAACTGGCAATAATGTTCAACTTCAGGTATGAAGTGGTGACCAAACCAGTCTTCAAAAATAGAAGCTGTCACCCAAGCTTTAGAATTTGACTTTCAAATCACTGGCAAGCCAGCTTTAGATTTTTTTTTCAGAGCTCTTGGATTTTCAGAGCAATAAATTAAGAGAGGTTTTAACTTGCAATCACCAGCTGCATTTCCACCAAGTATTACTGTCAACCGGTCTCTGGAAGCCTTAAAGCCAGGAAACGTTTTTTCTTCATGTGCGATGAAAGTTCTCTTAGGCATCTTTTTCCAGAATAAGCCGGTCTTGTCTACATTAAATATGGTTTGACTGCTATAGCTACCTTCCTCAATGATAGCCTTAAGTGTCTCAGGAAAAGCAGATGAAGCCTCTTTATCTGCGCTTGCCGCCTCTCCACTCTCCGCGATACTGTGCCAGTTACAGTGATTTTTAAATCAGTTGAACCAACCATTACTAGGCATGAAATTTTCTTCTTTGGCCGCTTCTCCAGCTTCTACTTTTAGCCTCTCAAAAATCAGCTTGGCTTGGCTACATATTGTTGTTTGATCAACTGGACAATTTTTTACTCTCACTTCATTATCACACCATAATTTAAGCATCATTTCCATCTCACCAATAATCCCATGACGTTACGAATTATGCTTGAATTCAATGATTGGACATTTTTCACAGCAGTGAGAATTCTTTCTTTATCTTTCATGATTGTTCTTACTGTGTATTCCTGTAGATCGAACTTCTTTGCAAGCTCACAAATTTTCATTCCACCTTCAAAATCCTTAATAATGTTGAGTTTTGTTTCCAAAGTCGATGTTTTTCTTTTCTTGCTAGCTGTAGAAGAATCGGACTTACTTCTTTTGGACGACATTATTATTTTTATGTGATAAAATTTTTATCAAGAACATAACATTAAACAGTCGCAAGGTTTGTAGACTAAAAGTCGTATACGAATGGAGACTGCATGAAACACGTCAGTGCTTGTTCACAGCATGTGCGACAATGGTGAATGCGGCTGGCGTCGGAAAGATATGACTAGTGGTGAGGTGTGAAGCGGGATGGGAATACGTACATATAAGAAACTGCATAACTCCGGATTCGCGTAAGTCGGGGTATGACTGTATATTAAACAGCAATGTGGCTTAATGTGTTCATGCAAGGTTGTACATTTGCATGTATTCTGTATCAGGCAGGAGCTCGACTGATCATATATCACAATTTGTCTACTGTTTTGCACACTAGGAAACAATTTTTGAAATGTGTTTCATTATTTCAACCCAGTAGAATTTTTATGTAGAAGCTAGCATTTGTGAATTGTTGACAAAGTAATTTCACATCATAAAAAATTAAATACGATGCATTACAGAAATCAGTTGGGGTCAACATTTAGCAAAATATATATGTATGCTCAGCAATTATATGATTTTAGCATACTGCATGACCTACAAAAGCATAAGAGGAAAACAAAGGCAACTGTTACAATCACCATTTTTTGTCTAATTTTATCATCTGTAGAAATATCAAGGTTGCACTGTACAAACTAGTAATCAAAATGCTGCAGCTATTTATTTCCAACAAATGACTAGGATTTTTATTATTATTATTATTTTTTTTTAAATTTAATAAAAACTTGCTTTCTGGAAAAATATGCATGTGTTCTATTTATCAATCAAATCATAACTTGAAGTGATTTTATATACTAATGTGCTGAATGCTAACATTAAACTGAGAGGTATATTCTATTCCTATTCCTCACCCAGCTATTGTCATTAAAAAATACAAACATTAAGTTCAAAATAACAAGAGTTGTTACTTTTATACAATAATCAGATATTTTTCAATTTCACTTACCAAATCAAATAAAAATTCTGTAATGATGTTTCATACAGACTTCAGTATCAAAGTCTCTAGCACAACAACATGCTTCAAAAATGAAGATTTTGCATACAGCTATGGGGGGGGGGGGGGTGGGGGGGGGGGGGGGTGGGGGGGGGGGGGGGTGGGGGGGGGGGGGGGTGGGGGGGGGGGGGGGTGGGGGGGGGGGGGGGTGGGGGGGGGGGGGGGTGGGGGGGGGGGGGGGTGGGGGGGGGGGGGGGTGGGGGGGGGGGGGGGTGGGGGGGGGGGGGGGTGGGGGGGGGGGGGGGTGGGGGGGGGGGGGGGTGGGGGGGGGGGGGGGTGGGGGGGGGGGGGGGTGGGGGGGGGGGGGGGTGGGGGGGGGGGGGGGTGGGGGGGGGGGGGGGTGGGGGGGGGGGGGGGTGGGGGGGGGGGGGGGTGGGGGGGGGGGGGGGTGGGGGGGGGGGGGGGTGGGGGGGGGGGGGGGTGGGGGGGGGGGGGGGTGGGGGGGGGGGGGGGTGGGGGGGGGGGGGGGTGGGGGGGGGGGGGGGTGGGGGGGGGGGGGGGTGGGGGGGGGGGGGGGTGGGGGGGGGGGGGGGTGGGGGGGGGGGGGGGTGGGGATATATCTACTACTTGATATTGTCTGCCATTCAAGAAGATTATCCTCATATTTAGTGTTGAATACTATAGCTACTTCCTCTTTTTCCTGATTATTATTGCCTGAATATAACATTTTGGATTTCTTAACATCTTGGAAATATTGGAAATAAAAACTAAATTAAGTCCTTTCTTTCTTGGGGTAAAAAAAAACAAAAACAAAGAAATACGAGACTACTTTAAAATTCTTAGAATAATCTTTCTTATTTTGAAATGGGGTTGTTAGGAAATTGTAGTATGTTTACACTTTATGTAATAATCAATTTGTATTTGTGTGAATTAAATACATAAGTTTCCAGCCTGACTAACTTTTAGAAGTGATAGAAAAAAAACAACTGTGTCACTTTTCAACATAATCTCCCTTTACTTCAACACACTTTTCACATCTTTGAATTAACATTATTATGCCCTTGAAAAAATATTCAGCACTTTTGTCTGCCAAATGGCCCAAAACTGCATCTTTCACCTCATTGTCATCTGCAAATTTTCTTCCTTGAAGGTCTTTCTTCAGTTTTGAGAAGAGGTAGTAGTCACTGGGTGCTAGATCTGGGCTGTAGGGGGGTGGGTGCTCAATCTCCTGATAGCTAAAGTCCTTCACTGCAGCCTTTGCAACAATAGCCATATGGGCTGAAGCATTGTCGTGAAGTAGGTGAACACCATGACTCAGCATTCTTTGTCTCTTTTTCATGGTGTCACCTAGTTTGTGCAGGAGTGAAGCATAGTATTCTGCATGCACGGTGGTATTCCTTTCCTTGAAGTCAATCAAGAGAATTCCTTGGCAATCCCAAAAGATTGCCATGATCTTCTTGGGGGGACTGAGTGTCCTGGCAGTGTTTTGCCTGGCTTGTGCCATTCCATAGATTCCCTTTCGGAAAGAGGATCATGATAAAGGCTCATGGTTTCATCCTTAGTGACAATGGATTCCAGCACTTCTCTCTGATTCCCTTAGCAAAGCTTTAAAAACTTGCGGGAACAGGTCACACGATGCTCCTTCTGAATTGAAGAGAGAAGTCAGGGCACCCACCTTGAACTTCATCATGTGAAGCTTCTTGTAAATGATGTGAAAGACAGTTGTTATAAAAAGCCCCAACCTTGCAGAGATTTCTTTGAGCTTCAGCCATCTGTCATTAAGCAGTTCCTCCTCAACAAGAGGGACATTTTCCTCAGTCACCACTTCCACAGGCAGATCATCATGAGGATTATCTTTGATGCTCTCTCTCTCTCTCTTTCTAGGTGAAACTGTTTAGCCCATTCCTTCATGGTGGAATATGAAGGAGAAGCTTCCTCATAATCACCATCTAACCACTGTTTGATAGCACTTGGAGAAAGCCCTTCTTTGGTGAAAAACTTTATCACAGCGTGGAACTCAATTTTTAACATTACAGCCACTTAGCATACTATGTGTTAGTCAAACGAGTGCCTCCAACTGAATGACGCAGGTAGAGAGTTGAAACTGGTACACTAACCTCCCCATTGATGGTGCTATCTGTCACATACAGCATTTCAAAAATTGGTGTGAATTTTGTATGTTAGACCTGAAACTTTTGGAACCTACCTTGTATTTAAACAAAACTTCTATTATGTTTGCATATGTGCAGTATTGGGAGGGGTGGGAGAGAGTGGTCAAGAATGAATGTACAGTCATACCCAGACTTACGCGGTTTCTTATATGTACGTATTGCCTTCACACCTCACCACTAGTTGTATCTTTCCGGCACTGGCAGCATTTGCCAGTGTCGCACATGCTGTGAACAAGCACTGACGTGTTTCGCGCGGTCTCCATTCATACACGATTTTTATAGTCTACGAAACCTTGTGATTGTTTAATGTTATGTTTTTGATAAACACTTTATCACATAAAAAAATAATAATGTCGCCCAAAAGAAGCAAGTCCGATTCTTCTACAGCTAGCAAGAAAAGAAAAACATTCAAAGCATACTACACACGGCGTTCGTTTGCAAGTCTGAATGAAGCTATGAGGCAAAATGAGAAACCGTCTGTTAAAGAGTTTTGGAAACGGTTTAATGTTTAAGATGCTGTAAGGATTATCGGAGATTCTTGGGGTGTCTCCGATATTGGAGACACCCTTCAGTAGCGAAGAGTCTCCGATATCGGAGACTCTTCGCTACTGAAGAGACCGAAACCTGAGATCCAGTTTTACCAGAAAAGCACATGACAATTGCAAAATTAACAGAAGGTCTCAGCTTAATTAAGAAAAGTTTACAAATTTTGGAGGACATAGATTCTAATGAGGAATAAATGGTGTCTGGAAAAAACTTTGTCCTTCCTTTTTTAAATGTGAAACGGAAATGTTGCCAGAAACTGATCAAGTTGCTGAGTCAGTAGAAGAGGTTGTCAACCTTGCCAGGCAATTAGATTTAGAAGTCGACAGTGAGCTGTTAGACTCGCATAACAAGGAGCTTACAATCGACGAGCTAATAGAAATGCGTGAGCAAAGCGCTACTGAAGAGACCGAAACCTCAGATCCAGTTCTACCAGAAAAGCACATGACAGTTGCAAAATTAACAGAAGGTCTCAGCTTAATTAAGAAAGGTTTATAGATTTTGGAGGAGGACATAGATTCTAACGAGGAATAAATTGTAGGCACAAGGCAAGGAATAAAAAAATCATTGGCTTGCTATGAAGAGATTTTGCGTGACAAGAAAAGGACATTATGCCGTCAGATGAATCAATTAGATTTTATGAAATGATCGACATCAAAATAACTTTCTTTTTTTTTATGTACGAAAAACTACAATTATGATTATATTGCTTAAAAAATATAGGTGTTTTTGTAAACCTTTGGTCCCAATTGTATGTTTGTATATATAAATTACATGCAAATTTATATCCCGAGTTATGCGAATTCGACGTATGCGCTTTTCGTTGGTCCCACCTACTGCGTAACTTCGGGGGTATCACTGTATATCGTAAATAATTAATGTTATGTAACTGATGCTTGGTTAGCATATGTTGTTGTAATTTCTCAAGCCATTATGAAACAGGAATTCATTTTCTTCAATATGTGTGCGTGGAGTATTTTTGGACACAGTGTAAGAAAATACTGAAGAAAAGTATGAATAATGATATTTCTATGGAGTTTTTAGAAGTTATTTATCTCTGGACAAAGGGACTTGTTGACAGTACTATCACCAAGCATAGAGTGAAAAACCCAGATGTGAATGATGCAATTGGCATGATTTCATACAACATTTCTTGGGTTAGCAACATAGAATAATCAAAAATAACAGCTAGGGAGAGAGAGGTAAATTTAAAGAGAGGTAAAATTAAATTTAAATTAAAAATAAAATTTATGGAATAACATAGATCCAGAATTTCCATACATTTAAGGAATAAACAGTAATTTTATTAATTAAGTGCATGGGCATACAGGCTGTTTGACAGCACTGATATATGCTGATAATTTCACGGTATTTCGTATGGGAATTTATTCAATTTATGAAGTAAAGGAACAGTTGATATTCCTACTATCATTGTAGAGATTGGAACAGAAGAAACTAGATTAATATACGTGCTTCCATTATGTTATACAAAAACTCATATTCTTCATTTTGAATGGAAGTAGTTGTTTTGTTTCAATATTCTCTCAACTACTGGAAAGTAGGACTAATTTTTTTCTTCAGTTAAATTTACTGTTTTGTGAAGTCAAATGGATGAATAATCAACTTTAAAAATTCAGTACAAGGTAAATGATATAATTGCTGCTCTGCTTTATCGACTCAAGGAATTAAGTAGTAAAAAAAATTCTATCATATCAGACATATATTTGTCACTAAAAGTTTGTCAATGTTTAGCTGAACCCAATGCACATTCATCTTTGTACAATTTAAAATGAGAGAAAGTGTGCAAGGATGACTTAATATTATTAATCCATAACATGATGACTTGTCTTTGAATAATATTTCATTTATTATTATATTATTTTTGAATATGCTCGGAGTAATTAATGACTTCAGCGATATTAGTTAAAGATTAGGTTTCTTTGAATTGAGTTAATACTTGAGTGTGAGATTAGTAATAGCATTTCCATAGTAGATGAACCCTGTTAGGGATTCAGTAATTCAGACAAAGATAACATTAATATGATGCCTCCTAGTGAAAATCCTCACAAAGGAAAGCTGATAGATGGAACATGATTGATTACATCATCTCCTGAAAAATAAAATAAAAATTGTCTGTTGGAACATTAGAGTATTGTATGAAGTATGGAAGACTTTTTTGTTCAACAGTAAAGGAAGAGGATAACTATGAAATGAGACTTGCATGAGAAAAATGTTTTATTAAGAGGATGAAAGAGATGGCTCTTGTGAGAGAGGGTGGCTTTGATTGTAAAATGGACTACAATCTCAGAATAACCATGGTAGAATTTGATTCAATTATAAACAGAAAATATTAAATGGTATCCATGCATTAAATAAGTAAATAATGTCTTAAAAATGAAACACTTCTATTTAATGAAATACTTCAAGCACAAGATGAAAAAAAAAGTATATAATAAAGATATACTAAAGATGGTAATGACAAAAATATACCAAAGCAAAATCTGGTGGTGATATCAAGGGAAAAGAAAGCATCACCATCAAATTCCTAATATTTCTCAGGGGAGAGGGGGGGATTTTACAGGATGTTATGATAATATTATATAAAAATTTTATGCTATTACTTATTTCCTAGTTCAAGAACAGTTGGAAGGTCGTGGGTGCTTAAGTGCCTGTTATGACCACCGATGATGAAGACTTATTTCCTATCAGTAATTACACTCCAAATTAATCTATCAAGAGTCAAATTGTGCCAGCTTTTATATTTTGGTCTTTTATCACTTCTTACTGACTCAATCCACTTCCATCTTGGTCTTTTCCTGAAACCAACCCCCCCCCCCTTTTTTTTGCTAACCTTTCCTCTCCCATTTTGTTAAGTGATCATACCGCCTTAGAATTGCTCTGCTCACACATTCTTGAATGCTAACAATGCAAAGTTTCTTCCTATTATTCCCATTTTTAATATGATTCTGCTGCTGATATCTAATTCTCATATCTGTGGCTTCTTTGATCTAGTGTTTTATTTCTAACCCAGCTCTCAGTCCACAAGTTAAAACTGGCTTAAACACTGTCTCGTATGAAGCTAGTTTAGTGTTTTTGACTAATTTTTCCTTTATTCCCTAATTCTGTTGTCTATTTCCATATTCAATAGTGAAGATTTGCCATCTTCACTAAAAATTTGTGCCTAAATAGCTGAAATGTTTTTAATTGCAAACAAGGTTATTATTCTTGCATGCCACATAGTGAATGCATTATCTTGAATTTGCTTGGGGCTAAGTGGCCAATACTCCATTTCCTTTCTTTACCAAGTTTGTCACTTTTATTCCTCTCTATAACATATTTTCCCACAGTACCTGCCTACTTTTATTGTTCACCCATTTCACACTTACTCTGACAGCCTAGCCACTGTTAACCACTTGGCTAACTATAGTCAGAGAAGAATTCTTCGTATACAGTTAGGAATTATTTATGTTAGATGTGGCCTAAACAATCCCATATACTCTGCCAATCTCTTTTCTCCATAGTTCATTATCCTATGGTAATGATGTTAGCTATGAAAACAAGAGGTTCCTCTAATCACTTGCCTTATAGTTCCAACAAACCCTTGTCTTGCTAACCTTTCCTCTCCTGTTCTGTTAAGTGATCATACCACCTTAGATTCACTCTCCTCACACATTCCCTAATGCTAACAATGTCAAGTTCTGTCCTAATATCCTAAGTTTTAATATGATTCTTCCCATGATATCATCTGTTCACTCTAATTTTTCTCAGAACTCTCATACTGTGGCATCTTTGATCAAGTGCTGATAGCTCATTTATAACCACATTCTCTGATGATATCACCAAATCCAACATTAAAACCTTGTGTTGCATCATCATATGCTGCTAAGGTAAACATCTCTCAGAAACTCTAGAAGTTCACATTTTGTTTACAGATACTATCTTCTTCTTCAAATCAAATTCTTTGATTGGAACATCTAAACATTTCATGAACAGTGCCCTCTATATTCCCATGCCTAGAGCCATTTATTTAGTTCATCCTCAAATAAAACAGCCTGAAAGTCATCACATGTACTGCTATTTTCCATATTAACTTTCAGAAGACAATTCCTGCATTTCTATTCCTGTCTGCACACACTATATACACATATCTATGTGAAGTCCCATAAGTGTACTCATGTCATTATTTCTAGGCAATATCTCACCAGTTCCATGACTATATATTCTTTATCATTTTATTTATTCTTTATCACTATGTTCTATTATAATCACTCTGTCATCCTTCTATCATCCAGAACCTGTTTCTTACATTTCTCAACCCCCCCCCCCAATTTGATTCTTTTCTGCATTCATATTATCTTGCCTGTGGGCACTCTCTCATCAAACAAGTTGCTCTAAATGTATACTTATATTTCTCAACCCCCCCCCCCCACCCAATTTGATCCTTTTCTGCATTCATATTATCTTGCCTGTGGGCACTCCCTCATCAAACAAGTTGCTCTAAATGTATACCAAACCCTTTCAAATACAGTCCATCTATCTTAAATTGTCCCAGCTTCTCTTGAAACTCAATCTATGTATTGCAAACTGCACATCAATATTTATCTCACACAGAAAACCCCAGCATGGCATTCATTATCTCTGTCTTCCTTCTCAACTCACTATTAGTTTATCTCAGCCCAATATACTAACCACCTTCATAAAAATCTTATTATTCTTTGCCTGCTATGATCATTTTCTAAATCCCTTACTTGTCTGGTTGGCCGAGTGGTTAGTGTATCCGCTCTCCAACCAACAGGCTGTGAATTTGAAGTGATCATCTTTAGGTGATAGATGAATTTCATCACTTGGTGTGAGACCACTGTCCTGCTCTTAGCAAACCTAAAGTGGCTTGAAAAAGTTCCTTATATGGTCTCTAGATCAGGGTTTCGGTTTCCACCAGTTAAAAAAAAAGTACTAATGTATAGTTACTATAGGTTATTTACAACCTTTCACGGGTGGGAATTCTATAAATGTTCTTATTTAGTACATTCATATTTTTCATAAAATACAAGTAGATTGCTAAAGAAAGATCTACTCATTACAAACCGATACTGATCATAGAGAATCCTTTACCTTAATTACAACTTGCAGATATGGTCTGTAACTGGATATATCTAGTACAGCATTTGTGTATTGACACTATTTTTTTTTTTTCAAGACTAAGACTTTCCCTGCACTCTCCTTAAAATATCATGTAAAGAGTACAGTCAAGTCTTTTACATATTCCCTAAAATATTTATACTAATATATCTTATCAAAGTGTTCACTAATCAATTTCACCTACGTCTTCTATCATGGTCACTGACATGATTTGTCAGTGTCAACTTTGCACAATTACTCTTTCTCTTGATTGCCACATAGGACGAACTCCCTTACATTTTCTTATGCATACATAGTCATTCTCCTCTCATAGTGAACTTTTATTGTGCTTGTGACATTTCTCGCCTTTTCTAGCATGCATTTATATTCCACATGCATCTAGTCATTACCTACTTTCTTATCTCCTCTATAATAACTAAAAATTTTTTCTAGACTATTTACCTAATTTTGCTGTTCATTTATATCACTCTAGTTTATTTATTCACCTGACTCTATGTCAGTGTTTCTCAATCTTTCTTTAATTATCACTCCCTAAAGGGCTTTTTTTTTAATAAAATTTTTTCCCTTCCCTTGCCCATGAAATTTTAAACAAGAAAATACTTTATACTTACTCTTTTTTATTCAATGGGATCCCTGAACCTAATGATTCTTAGCTAAAAATTCAGTGTTTGGTATGATGTTAGTAAGTTTAATTCTAATGTCTCCTCATGAACATATATCAATTCTGTTTCTTTCATTTGTTAATATTTCATTTACTGAACTAAAACCACTTTCAATCATATAAGACAGTGGGTAAACAGAGAGTTCTTTGACCGTTTCAGACCACACTGTTGGAAAAAGAAGTTTAGTTGTTTCTGATCTCCACAACTCTACCACGCCACCTTTTTTGAATTTATATTTGCATTCTTTGTTTCTAGGGTATGCTGAAAAGTTGTGAAAATTAAAACCTCTGACATATCTTCTCATATATCCTAAAAGCAAAAAAAAAATATTACAATTTAATAAAACATGGGAATCAAAGGGTTTTAAGATATGTTCTTTCTTATGATTATATCAGTTGCTTTAATACAGTTTTTGTTCTAGGTGCTTATCAGAACTTTTCAGTCCCCCCCAAACATTTTAATTGAATGAGTTTTTATTGAATTTCTTCACTAGCAGACCTAGCATTGCATCCAATTGTATATAACATTCGCTACTTCACTTCAAAAGAAAATAAATCTGAAAATCTATTTTTCATTTTACCCTTCAAAGAACACAAATGATCTGAATAATTCTTAAGGTCATTCTTGGTAAGAGATTAACTGATTTCAGCTAACTCTTGCTTACCATGAAATTGTTTTCTCATTAAATTGCTTTCAAATTTCAAGTTTTTCAGTGAAGGCTTTTAATGTGTTTGCAGTCTATCATTGTAATTAATTTTCCTTGAAGTTGAAGTGATACTTAATTTTCAAAAAATTTTTTTTTGTGTTTACTGCTCTCTCCTTTGTTAAATCTGTTTCTTTCACTTTCTAAGAAACCAAATATTGTATCAAAAGGTTTACAAACCTTGTTAGACACTTTCCTTTAGAAAGCCATCTGACTTCTGTATGTAAAAGAAGCCTCACATAATGCTCTTCATTATCAACACAAAATTTTTTGAAAATATGATCAGATTTGCTTAGTGACTTCATTTCGGTTTTAGTAACAATACTGAGAGATTGACAAAGAACTGAACTAATATTTTTTGCAACCAGATGATGATGGTGCACAATGCAGTGTATAGCAAGAAATTCAGGACATACTTCCTTTAGGTGGGCTACAAAACCTGTCTTCCAACCACAGGGCTAGCACAATCAGTCACAGGATAACAAATTTTTCAATGGTACTTTTTTCATCAAACCAAGTTTGTACAGCAGCAAAAATAGATGCTCCACAGTCAGTTTCTAAAGATTTTACAATTTTACAAATTCTTGCAATTAACATCATCATTGAAATAATGAATTTATGCCATTAAAAGGGCCTTATTGTCATCAATGTTAACTGACATCTCACCCATTCATCTTCGAATTGAATCACTACTCAATGGCAATGCTTTTAAAATACTGGAATCAGATCTGATGCATCACTATTGAAATTAGTCTTTAATGCAGGTCATATAACAATCACAGCAACTGTTGAGAGCACTACAAGTTTTAACAATGATTTCTGCAATTTTATGGGATGCAGTAATTCCACTGTCATTTGTTTCTTTGTTCTTAAATAAGAAAGTAACAGTAGTATGTTGCTCAAAATTCTGTTTTAAATTTTGAAAATATTCAATATGTTTACCAACTTTATCCGGATGCTTTCTTTTTAAGTGATCCGATAGTCTTGATTTCATAGCCTCATTTTAAAGAGAACTAGTATACATAAGACATATAGGCTGTCTTGAGTTGAATGAGAATAAAAAATAAACCACATTCATCAAGCCGCTGCCAAGGTTGTAGCTGTCAGATGCATATGCCAAAGATTGCAGAGACATTATCTCTAAAAGCACTTAGGCATTTAATGCATGTGAAGAACAAAAATGGTTGAATTAAATCTCACCTGCTACTATCTTCCTTTATCAAAACTTCTCACTCACTCCTAAAATAATATACCTGTATGTTAAATATTAGTTGTTTCAGGGGAAAAGAAAAGCTGATGAATGAAATTAAACAGTAAGATGTTGAATAGAAATGAACTTCGAAGGGCCACAAACTATTGTAATAACAATGATTTTTTTTTGTCCCCATTAAGAATTCCCGTTCTAGGTATACAACAACTATATTAGATATGTCCTAACCAATTACCATGCCTCTATCAACACATCTTTTCCTCAAAAGTAAGTTGATTAAATGAGTATTCCATAATCATCTGTTGTATAGTTCCACATATTTCATTTAGTCTTTACTCTGCTTGGCCACTTCCTAAATCAGTGCTCCATAATTACTTTTACAAACAGTGTCATTTACCAAACAGAAAAATTTACTTATTTATCCATCATATTTTGTAATTCTGTAATATATTATTAAAAATATAGTCACTTAAGGATTAAAGCCAGATAACTCAATGAAGACCTCCACATAGCCTATAAGAAATATAAACAACTTGACTGAAGCTTCTTGACTTGATGCCTAATACTTAATGTAAGTATTACATGAATCCTCATTACCAGGTATCCTTTTGAATGAATGAACAAGAACTAGTAATTTGGGACAGCAAACCAAACTGTATTCAGGCATACTAGCCACTGAAACCTTTATTTAATAATGTGTTGGACCTCCTTTAGCCTGAATTACAGCACATATAGCAAACTGCATAATTCAGGCTAAAGGAGGCCGAACAGTATTAAATGACTCCAGAAGGTTGTGGATTGCATTTACATCTACAGCATACCAGGTGTTCACCAAACAGTCCTTTAACTGGCTCAGATTTGGCAGAAGACAACTTTGCTTCCAGATCTGTTTTTCTAACATGACTCATACATTCTCAATGGGGTTCAAACCCAGACTTTGTGGTGGCCAGGGAAGATGGTGGAAGTTGCTGTCATGGTCGCTGAACCACTGCTGAACAATTCTTAAGCATTGGACAGTAGCATTGTCATTCATGAAATAACTATCACCTATTGGATAAAAAATCAACAATGTAAGATAGACTTGATTGGCAACAAGGTTCAGATGTTCCTTGGAGGATAGCCAACCTTCCGGCAATATCAGGAGACTTATTCTCTACTAACAGAACATGCTCCACACCATGACACCACATCCAGAACCTTAAGCTGTACTTACACAAGGCAAGCTGGGTTTATTGTTTCATGGGGCTCTCACCAAAATCTATGCCCACCATCGGTACAGAACAAGGTGTACTGTGACTTGTCAGTCCACCACTTTTTCCAGTGGTCTTCCGGTATCCAGTCACAGTTCTTTACAGAAATCAGTGGTTTCTGTATAGGCATGTGACTGATGTCCACAATATATAAACACCTGGAATATCTCCCCTTTTGAGAAACTAGTCAGCTCTGCTGTTTTCAAAATTGTGGTTCCAGTCAGATGGGCACCCAAAAAAGCCCTTTATCGAACTCCGAAATATTCTTTGTTTTTCCCATTGTGATCAACATTATTGATAATTACTGACCAGCAGTATTCTTAAATAGCTGCCAAGAACATATGGTGATGCGTATGATCAAGTATTTTGTATATATGCTGTATAAGTGATCTTTGTTGAAAGTTTATTTTTCACTTGGTTAGAGTATAATAAAATTAGTTTAATCCTTTATCCAAGTGTGAGCAAACAAAGTTTGCGCCTGAAAGTATCTTCAGGACTGGGGTAAGGTGGTACAACACTAGGGAAACTCGTTGCAAAGGTGGAGCAAGCTACCAACACTCTATCTCAGTATATCCTATAATGCAAAACACATCTCCTTGTGGATATGTCTAATGTTATACATTAAGGGAAGGGTCACTATCCCAGACTAGTTTCGACCTTTATTGAGGTCTTTTCAGTGGGAGCCAGGCCCAAGTGGAGATACTAGGCAGAAGCATTAGCAGGTCATCTCTACCTATAGGAGTTGCCAAATGGTGTGCCACCCTTTTTAATAAATTACTCTGGATTTAGAGAAAGATGTTGAAAGTTTATTTTTCGCTTGGTTAGAGTATAATAAAATTAGTTTAATCCTTTATCCAAGTGTGAGCAAACAAAGTTTGTGCCTGAAAGTATCTTCAGGACTGGGGTAAGGTGGTACAATACAATAAGTGATCTTTATGTCCATCTGCATAAAGGTTTCTAATTCACTGGCTGGTATGTGTATATTGGTTGAAAGAATATAAACATTTGATGTTTGAAGGATACTTGTGACATAAAGACTGAATAATATATGCACGTAAACACAAGAAAGATATTTAATTAACCAAATATTTCGGTCTAGAAATAGCAGACCATCTTCAGTGGCACTACAAGAACAGTTTTAAAAAAATTACAAGGTGGAATACTAACAATAGATCATTTAAAAATAGAACAAGCCACGTGATGTTATATCACTAAGTATTAAAGGGAATATTTTTAAGCAGAGACATGATTAAAATAAAGATATTAATTAATAATATTAAATAACATAAAATTAATATGAATTAATGAGTTATCCTGATGAGACTTTCCCAGATTTTTGATATAGATATACAGTCATTCCGATTCAAGTTAGGACGATGGAGTAAGGCCTCTACGCTTTCTTTGAATAAACGTTCAAATTTATAACGGGATCTATGTAAGAGGTGAGTTTTTGACCAAAGGATGTTGTGGTTAGTTTCAATCCCGTGCTGAGCTAATCCAGATTTTTCAAGTTTGTTGTGAAGAATAGAGGAGTGATGTTCTTGGATTCTTTTTTCAAGAGAATGTCCAGTTTGTCCAAAATAGGAGAGATCACATTTGCAGGGAATTTGATAAACTCTAGGAAGAGATATAGTTGAGCGTTTGTTTTTAGGAGAAGGAAAATGGGAAGATAATTTGTTAATAGGTGAATACGTAGCTGTTAACTCAACTCATATTTCTTCAGAATTCTTGCAATAAGTTCAGAAATCCCAGAGATGTAAGTAATTGGAACTCGACGTACTGAATCTTCGTTGTTTTGTGGTGGATTATAAGAATCGAGAAGATGTTGAGTACGCTTTTAGGAAAAACCATTGAGTTTCATGTGTTGTTGGATAGTAGAAAGTTCTTTCTGTAGAAAATTAGAAGTAGAACAATTAGTTTTGGCTCTTCTGATTAGACATTTTATGATTCCTGTTTTTTGACAAGGATGATGGGCTGATTCTTTAAGAATATAACGACTGTGAGCGTTGGTTTCCTGTAAACTGTAATTGTAAGAGTATTTAAAGGTGACCGGATGAGGAGAACGTCTAAAAAAGATAACTGGTTGTTTTCTTCCATTTCCATAGTAAACTTTATACGATGATGTAAGGAATTGATACTGTTTAAAAAAGAAGGTAAGGAGTCTTTGTTGTGCGGCCATACAGTAAAGATGTCATCTATATATCTTATCCAAAAGGATGGTTGAGGGAAAATAGATGAGAAGAGGACTTTTTCTAGATGTTCTAAATAAAAGTTGGCTAAAGCAGGAGAGAGAGGACTTCCCATGGACCAACTTAAAGCTGTTAAATGTGATCTTGCTATTCACAGTCATATTTCTGATCATCGTACCTATATTTCCACAAACTTGGATCCACATCTTTCACACATAGTTCTAAATGTGGCTAAACATTCTACTCAACGAGCATATAATAAATATAATAAACTAAGCCAACATCTAAACCGAAAATATGATGCTCTTTCGTCTAAACAATTCAAGCCCTTCAAAATTCCAGATAATTGGATTGTCAATATATCCGGACGTCCTCTAACTGATAGCAAAACCCTCATCCTATCAAAAGGACATGATTTTTCTATTGTTCCTAATAAGATACCATATCTAGATTTCCTAGTTAACATTGAACGGAATCTCAGTCATCTAACTAGTGATAAAGCTAATGCTCTTCGCCTAGAAGTCGCTTCTTCTCTACTTAAGGCCAAACTTCCTCCTTCCAACATATCTCTTTCTAAAATGAGATCTTTACAGTCCTTGAGAAAAAACAATCACCTGATTATCACCAAAGCTGACAAGGGGAAAGCAACAGTAGTTATGGACTCAGCAAATTACAGAAGAAAACTTTCTTTTTTACTTCAAGATCGCTCCACATATCAAGAACTTGATTATAATCCAACCAACAGACAACTAAAGAAATTAAATTCTCTCTTAGATGAAGTCATCAGTTTAGATAGACACACAATTGAAAGACTTAAAACTCATTTTGCAAGACCTCCTAGATTTTTTGGTCTTCTTAAAATACATAAGATTGACTTTCCTTTTTGTCCAATAGTCGATTGTATTGATTCTCCTACCGTATAGCCAAATATCTAGCTGAATTATTGAAATCTCACATAGGCAACGCTAGTTCCTTTCTAAAAAACTCCTCAGATTTCTTAGAAAAATTAAAAAATGTCTCATTGCAACCTACAGATCTTATGGTGAGCTTTGATATAGAATCTTTATATACAAATGTACCTTTCAAGGAGACTTTAAAATTACTTGCTGACATCTTTCCAGAAGACATTATAAAACTATTCAATTTCGTAATATATTCTAGATATTTCTTATGTCAAAACAAATTTTACAGCCAAGTAGAAGGAACGGCCATGGGAAGTCCTCTTTCTCCTGCTTTAGCCAACTTTTATTTAGAACATCTAGAAAAAATCCTCTTCTCATCTATTTTCCCTCAACCATCCTTTCGGGTAAGATACACAGATGACATCTTTACTGTATGGCCGCACAACAAAGACTCCTTACCTTCTTTTTTAAACAGTATCAATTCCTTACATCATCATATAACGTTTACTATGGAAATGGAAGAAAACAACCAGTTATCTTTTTTAGATGTTCTCCTCATCCGGTCACCTTCAAATACTCTTACAACTACAGTTTACAGGAAACCAACGTTCACAGGTCGTTATATTCTTAAAGAATCAGCCCATCATCCTTGTCAAAAAACAGGAATCATAAAATGTCTAATCAGAAGAGTCAAAACTAATTGTTCTACTTCTAATTTTCTACAGAAAGAACTTTCTACTATCCAACAACACATGAAACTCAATGGCTTTTCCGAAAAGACACAAAACAACGAAGATTCAATACGTCGAGTTCCAATTCCTTACATCTCCGGGATTTCAGAACCTATCGCAAGAATTCTGAAGAAATATGAGTTAACAGCTGCGTATTCACCTATTAACAAATTATCTTCCCATTTTCCTTCTCCTAAAGACAAATGCTCAACTATATCTCTTCCTGGAGTTTATCAAATTCCCTGCAAATGTGATCTCTCCTATTTTGGACAAACTGGACGTTCTCTTGAAAAAAGAATCCAAGAACATCAATCCTCCATTCATCACAACAAACCTGAAAAATCTGGATTAGCTCAGCACGGGATTGAAACTAACCACAACATCCTTTGGTCAAAAACTGGCCTCTTACATAGATCCCGTTATAAAATTGAATGTTTATTCAAAGAAAGCGTAGAGGCCTTACTCCATCGTCCTAACCTGAATCGGAATGACTGTATATCTATATCAAAAATCTGGGAAAATCTAATCAGGATAACTCATTAATTCAAATTAATTTTATGTTATTTAATATTATTAATTAATATCTTTATTTCAATCATGTCTCTGCTTAAAATATTCCCTTTAATACTTAGTGATATAACATCACGTGGCTCGTTCTATTTTTAAATGATCTTTGTTAGTATTCCACCTTGTATTTTTTATAAAACTGTTCTTGTAGTGCCACTGAAGATGGTCTGCTATCCAGACCGAAATATTTGGTTAATTAAATATCTTTCTTGTGTTTATGTGCATATATTATTCAGAATATAAGTTATACAGCCCAATCATGCAGATGGAGAGCAGTATCTTGCTACAATATCCTGGTTCCAAGAAGAAAGAACAGGGAAAAATCTGCTACTGGATCAATCTAAACTGAAGACATGCGCCATCAATAATGCTTGATAACATACTCAAAATCAGAATGGGGAAAAAAAAAAGAGGGGTGCTAATAACAACTCCTTGGCAATCTCTTCATAACATATTTAATGAAATTTAAGAATAACGAAAAATTGAATCTTTACTCTATTTCATGAAATTTGTGTGCTTGATGAAATATGAATTCACTTTTGATTCTAGTTCAGATATAAATAAATACACTGAATTTAAAATTCAGTGATGATAATAGGCAGTATAAAAGTTTATAATGAAAAAAATCAGAAAGAAGAAATAGAACTATATAATAAAATAATGAATTCTTCCAATCTAAGTTACTGCAATATTTATACTGATAACAATCCACAGAATGGATAAAAAGCTTACCTTAGAGACAAGATATGCTGCAGAAAGGATAACGCCAAAGACCTTACTTGAACCATGATAGGATTCAGAAAAAAAATATAGCCAATGCTGCATGGGAGCCAGTGTACGATACAACTGAGATGTGCTTTCTATGAAGAGGTAATGTTTACCCTATAAGAAATTAATTCTCAAAATCTTAAAATCCAGTTTGACTTTTGTTTTGCAAATTATAATCTATAAGTTAGTATTATTATGCTAATATTATAAATGAAAAATTATATTTGATTTAAATACTCATTTCAATGGATTACAGACATTGCGGCCTATAAAAATACACCATATAAACAAGAGGTGCTACTCAAAAGTTCTGGGAATTTGAACAGCACATGCAAACTAATTATAATCTATAAGTTAGTATTATAAAATTGTCATAATGCTAATATTATAAATGAAAAATTATATTTGATTTAAATACTCATTTCAATGGATTACAGACATTGTGGCCTATAAAAATATACCATATAAACAAGAGGTGCTATTCAAAAGTTCTGGGAATTTGAACAGCACATGCAAACTAATTGTAATATGGCCTGCTGCTGCTATAAGAGGCAAGCAGTACCTTTTGTAAATCAGCATGCCAACAACCTGCAAACTGAGAGGTCGCTTTCTTGGGATATGTGCATTTTTGTAACGTCCTGTTTTAGTGGTTCACCAATTTTCTTCTCCAACTAAAATAGCAGATTTTAAGGAGCAAAGAATCTAAATCAAAATTTTGCTTCAAAAAAACTGCTGCAAAATCCACTGAATGCTTAACCCCTTAACGTACCAATTAAAAATCAGAAAGCGATCGTTTTTCTGCCAATTTTTTGGGTGAGGGTGATTTGCTGGATCAAATTCATCATTATTTTTCAAATAATGATGAATTTGTGCAAACGCAAACGAAATAGCCGATACATACCGTTGGCAACTTTTCTCGGCTGAAAGGAAATAGGCACAAGATTGTCTAGCATCTATATTCTGATATATATATAGATTCATCTAATATATATATATATATATATATATATATATATTATTCCTGAAATTAAATTGGTATCAGTGTGAGAGAGAAAGTATCTTTTATGGATTATTTTTTTAAATGAATTTTATGTAAATAATTATATTTGTGTATTTTTTATGTAAATTAAACTTAAACAATGTCTTTATTCTTGTCTTGTTTACAAAACTAAGATAAGTGAAAGTAAAATTTTAAAAGTCGGAGGAAATTAGAATTTGTCTTATAGCAGATAAAGATACTGGAAAGGAATCAGAAACAGTAAAACAATACTTGTGTTACAAGCTCAATCACTTTTTTTTCTTTTTCAAAGAAATAAACAAAAATACTAGGGAAATATATATAAAAAAATACATACATAAAATGTTATACACTTTTAAACAACAGTCAATGAGGCTTTTATTTCTCGTCTTCTCTCCATGTGAACTTATGCACATCTTTATGCTGGTACACAGTGTTATTAATGACCAGCTCATCATACCCTAAGTGGAAATCCACAGGTGCGTACAATTATTAGCCTTGCTCTTTTCTTGAAAATTTCTCAAAACATTACTATAGATGATATGCTAGGTTCCAGACTACCATAGTACAGCAAATCACAACTGCTGCTCCCACCCCCCCTCTCTTCACTTGTAGATGTGTGTAATGATTTAATAATAGTTTTAAGCAGCCATAAATATGCATAAATAATCTGAATAAAACTTTCCTTTATGTCAATTAGGCAAACAAAAAATTTAGAATAATTTTTGCAAATGTAAAAGTTATTCTGAATATGGTGGCTTAAGGAAACATACAAACTAGTTTGGTGATCAATCTACACCATTAAAAGTTTCTCCATTTCAGCAATAAGACTGTCATACTTAAGGATAACTATAGTATTAACTAGGGTAGCACTTTTCACTTCACTAAGAACCTGATCTTTGTTTTTTACAACTGTAACAACAGTAGTTCAAGGTAAATTATCCTGTGGCCTATCTGCATGTTTGATACACTGTTGCTACTAAATTTAATCTTAGTATATAAGGTAACAGGTTTATGTGTATCCTTCTTTTCATTAGAAGCAAAAGAACCCTTACTTTGAATTTTATCTGTTATAATAGTCAATAATAATAAATAAAAATAAAAATAAAATAATAATAAATGCAGTCTTTAATTCACAGCGAAACATCAAAATGCAAACAGATATAGCAAAAAACATCATAAACAAACAGTTCACAAAAATTGTGCATTGGTTAATTCATCATCATCATCAAATTCCTGCCATGTACCCTCAAGGGGTGTACAGGATATGATAGTACTACATGAAAAAATTACATCATTACTAACTTCCTATCTACAATTTTCCTTCAAATCAGTCTATTATTTGTCAAGACTCCAACATTATTAAATCTTATATTTCTATCGTCTAAGGCACTTTGTACTGTATCAATCCACCTATATCTTAGTCTTCTTCTGGGTCGTTTTCCTGCAAACCTGGCAGAGAACACTTGTTTTGCTAATCTTTCCTCTCCCATTCTATTTAAGTGACCATACCATCTGAGATTAACTCTGCTAACGCATTTCTGGATGCTGACAATGTCAAGTTCTTTCCTAATATCCTCATTTTTAATATGATATTGCCATTGATGCCATCTGTTCACCCCTCTAATCTTTCTCAGGACTCTCATATCTGCGGTCTCTAGTCTTCGGTCAAGTGTTTTACTTCTGACCCAGCTCTCAGATCCATAAGTTAAAACTGGTTTGAACACTGTCTTGTATACAGCTAATTTAGTGTTCCGACTAATTTCTCTCTTATTCCATATGAATTTATTCAATTGACTTCCGACCATACCAGCTTTGCTGATTCTGTTGTCTATTTCTATATTTAATTTACCATCTTCAGTAAAAATCGTGCCTAAGTAGCTGAAATGTTTTATTTGTTCCACAGGTTCTCCATTCACAACACAGTTGACATTTTCAATGATTCTGCCTATTTTCATTGTCTTTGTCTTTTTATTGCTGACCTTCATACCATATCTATTACAACAGCTATTCAATTTAGTCAGAGAATCTTGCAGACTTGTTGCGGATTTATTTAGTAGTATAACATCATCCGCATATAGCAAAGAGCTGACATTAATATCTCCAATTTTGATATCAGGTTTAATACCACTTTCCTTCATAATGTGATCCATATAGATAATGAATAACAGAGGGGATAATGTACATCCTTGTCTCACACCAGATTTAACATTAAACCATCTTCCTGTACTTCCTTCAATTCTAACTGCTGACTTACAACTCAAATAAAGACTAAGTATTGCTTGATATAATGCCCCATTGACACCATTTAACTGCAGCATATTGAATAACTTCTCTCTTGGCACCTTGTCATATGCCTTTTCCAAATCGACAAAACTTAAATACAGATCTTTGTTATATTCGCATGCTTTCTTGACTATCTGTCGTAAAGTGAAGAGCTGATCCTGACAGCCTCTATTTGGCCTGAATCCAGCTTGTTCTTCACCATCTGAATCCACCAAGCTTTTCTTCCACAATTCTTCTCAACCATTTCTCAAGTATACTTGCATAGATCTTGCCAGGAACACTCAGTAGGGAAATACCTCTGTAATTCTCACATGCAGTTTTATTTCCCTTTTTATATATGGGTACTATGAGAGCTCTACTCCAATCATCGGGAATTCGTCCCTCTGTCCAGGCTTTCTGAACTATGCAGTGCAGCCACTGTAAGACTTTTATACCACAATACTTCAGCCTTTCTGGTCGAATATCATCTACTCCTGCTGCCTTTCCACATTTCAAGCCTTTGATGGCTTTTTCTACTTCAAGTATGGATATGTATTCCTGACTGCATGCCTGGTCAGTGTTTTTTTTTATCACTGTGCTGTCATCACTGCTTGTTTCATTTAGCAGTTTTTCAAAGTAATTACTCCATACTTCAAGGATATCTTTTTCTCCTGTTTTCATGTCGACTTTATCATCTCTAACTCCTTTTACAGCACTCTTTCCTCCATTTCTAAGTTTCTTCAACAACCTCCAGAATATTTTGCCACCTCTTGATATTTATTTTCTATATTCTTGCCAAAGTCCTCCCATGACTTTTGTTTAGCTAGTTTTACACACTGTTTAGTTTTCTTACATTTGTCTCTGTATTCTGTAAGAGTAAAAGCTGACTTATTTGCCAGGAACTTTTGATATGCTTTCTTCTTTTCCTTCACTGCCTCTTTAACTTCCTGTGTCCACCAGGGAGTTCTGATTTTTTTATCCTTGCACACAACCTCACCACATGCCTCTCTAGCAGAATCAATCACTGTTTTCTTCAGAGTTTGCCACTGAATCTCCAAGGCTTGATTCCTGTTCTCAAACTCTTTCATTTTCTTTTCAATAATCTTTCTGTATTTTAGTCTACAGTTCACATATGAGAGCTGCTCAACTTTTATTCGCTTTAAAACTTTCTTACATTTTATTCTTTTCAATATGAAATTCAATTTTATCCTGCTCAAGACTAAATAGTGATCACTTCCAATTTCAAATCCTCTGTACACTCTGGTGTCCTGCACCAGGAGAAAACATCACTATCAACAATAACATAGTCAATGAGATTTTTCTTATTCCTTGCCTCTTCTCTCCATGTGAATTTGTGCACATTTTTATGTTGGAACATGGTGTTAGTAATAACCAGTCCATGTCCTGAGCAGAAATCCAACAGATATTTGCCATTATTATTAGCTTTGCTCTTTTCTCCAAATTTTCTCAAAATATTTTTGTATGACTCACAATCATTTCCTACTCTGCTATTTAGATCCCCAACAAGGACCAACTTTTCCTTTTTCATTGTGTCAGTTGCTTTTTCTAAAGCGTCAAAAAATTCCTCTACTTCTACCTTAGTAGAACCTTCTGTGGGACCATAGGCACAAATAAGTCTCATTGTCCAGTTCCCCATTCTCATATTTGCCCACATTACTCTACTTGAGACTGACTGCCATTCAAGAAGATTAGCCTCGTATTTTGTGTTGAATACTATGGCTACTCCTTCTTTTCCGTGATTGTCATTGCCTGAATATAACATTTTGTATTTATTGCTCAGAAAGATCTCACCAGTTTTGGTCTTTTTTGTTTCAATCAGCCCTATTATGTCGATCTGGTACTTATCTAATTCCTCAGCTAGCTCCATTTCTTTGCCGTTCAGGCTTCTTATGTTGATAGTACCGATCTTTAACTCTGGTGATGTTGAGTTGGGGTTTGTTTTCAGATTTGTTCCATTAGCTGACTTTTCGCTGTTTGCCCTGGTTCCCTGGCAAAAACAACGGGGGCCTTGTTTAACCGGGCGACACCCTAGCCGGCATGAAATTTTGTCATGTTGTAGCATCATTTTTTATTTTGGTTTAACCAGTAAGAATACAATTTGGTCAGCTAAATCCCAAATTGCCAGCCCATCCTCGTTCGTTCAGTATCAAAGTAGATACCCAACAGGGTGCACCACGAGAAGGTGAGGATTGGACATTAGGTCAGAAGCCCTAGTCGGTTCTCCGCATTCCTTTAAAGGCTATGTGGAGGTCTCCTCTCAGTTATACAGCTTTGACCCTTAAGCATCCCTTGGTTGATTCATAGGAGCAACATACAGGGTGTTCGGGATAAATTTGACATATTTATAATTAATTATATTTTTCCGTAAGTTACATGTATTAACACACACTTCTCTTCATTTAAAAGTTTGGACCCTTCTTCATTCATATACAAGATGTCAGAAAGGATGGATAGCTGGAACCCACCTGAATCATGGAAGAGAATAACTTGTATCATGATGATTCGTGCCCGCCATCAAAATAAGGATATTACGACTGCTGCCCAATGCTCCCTGAATACAGTAAAAACAATCAGGCATGAACTAGAGACTTGCAATGGTGACTACGAGGATGTAGCAAGAAGAAAGATCCCTAGCAGACGATCTGATTGCGTTCGTACAGCAGAATTCCTCGCAAATCTGCAGGAACAGGTGTTGAAGAACCCTGGCATTGGAATTTGGGCTTTGTTCGTGGAGTTGCTAACTAGTCAAGCCCTGGATAACAAGGGTAGCCAATGGTAGGCCGTATGTATGGCAGCAGGATTCGACCCCTTGCCACACCTCTGGGAAAAGTCAAAAATGGTTGTCTGAAAATTTCTACGACTTCACCAGTCCAAATGTTTGGCCTCCAAACTCCCCAGACCTTAACCCCATGGATTATTTTGTATGGGGCGCAGTTGAAAAAGACACCAATCGCACTTCCAGTAATACAAAAGCCCAGTTAATGGATAAAATTAAAACAGTTTTTGCGGCCCTTCCCAGGGAGACTGTAGCATCAGCTTGTTCGAGGTTCCGAAGCAGAATTGAAGCTGTGATCGATGCTAATGGTGGTTATTTTGAGTAAATCTTGTTGATAGTATTGTAATTAACTCTGCCTGTAATGTTTTTTTTGTCAATTCATTAAATTTAATAGATACAAAGAAGATTTTCTTTTTCCTTACGAAACTGTCAAATTTATCCCGAACACCCTGTATTTAAAACTATCATATGAACAAATGTAGCAAATATAATGGGCTTGGTCATAACTGAAAAGCATTGAGGGAGTGGATTGTCATAAAGCAAAGCATTGTAAGGTGGGGGTATTAAATGTGTATGCCTAGTGGGATTCATTTCCTGTTCTGTTGTTTAGATCTCCAAAAAGGACTACTTTTCTCCATTCTCTTTGTCAGCTGCCTGCTCTAATGGCACAATATAATATTGAAACTTGCTCAAATAACTACTTGAAATTGCCTTCCAATCAAGAAGTTCATCTTAACGTTGAATGCTAATATTACTCCTACCTTTCCTTGATTATTATTACTGAAATATAACATCCTATACTTGTTATTTAATATGATCTTACCTGTTTTTGTCTTCTTTGTCTTGGTAATGCCAATTATGCCCAGGTGGTACTTCTTCATTTCTTCTGTAAGTTAAATTTCCTTTCTATTAGTATTCTTTATGTTGGTGGTGCCTATCTTCCATTCTTTTCATGTTGGATTTGTTCTTCTACATGTTGAGTTAAGAGTTTGTTCCAGTAGCTGACTTTTCACTGTTCACCTGGTTGCCTGACTAAAAAATAACAGCAGAGGTGTTGTTTAACTGGGCAATGCCCCAGATGGCATGAAATCTCATCATCTTGTATCACCACGTATATTTCTGGTATAAGCCAATATGATTAGCTTATACAATTCAGAGTACAATTTGATCGGCTAAGTCCCAAATTGCCAGCTCATCCTTATTCATTCAGTACCCATTGGATACCTACTAATGGTGTAAACCAGGGGTGGCCAACCTATGGCGCATTGCATGATTAGAAGTGGTGCACTGTGAAAAAATTTAAAAAATGTTGTATACGATTTATATATATATATATATAAACACACAATTAACCTACTCTAGAGTGCGCACTTATTATACTTGTTTGATCTTGAAGCAACAGGCACTGGCAAATGCTGACATGCATCACCAGTTACGCAATCAGTTTACAGCTGACTCTCGTCATAACGTTCGATGAACTTCTGATTTGATGTGAGTGAACAATTCTGTGTTTTCGAACTTATATGTTTTTATTAACAGTTCTTTAAGTTTAAGATAAGATTTCTGTTTTCATGAAGGCTTAATATAGTTCTGTAAATTTAAAAATAATTTTTTTCATTTTCAACACGTATGTCAAGTTCTTGCCCACTCCCTTAATTTGCTGATACTGAAACCTGCAATTATTCGGTGTATTTGTATGTGTGTGTTTTTATGTTTTTTTTAATACAATATCTTTCCTTTTTATTTACATATAGTAGATTTATTCCTAAAATTTAACTGATCATCAGCAAAGCTTTCGTAATAAGGATGTTTGGGTTGTGTGTGTGTGATTGCCAGCTGATCGACTGTTTTATGGCAGGAAGCGATCTCGCATTTCATTGGACATAATATATTATGAGAGAGAGACGAAAACACTCTATGAAAAAATATATATATAATATTTTTAAACTTATAGAACTGCATTAGGCCTTCATGAAAACAGGAATCTTATCTTAAACTTGTAGAACTGTTTTTGAATGTTCATAATGTTTAAAACCATAAAATAATTTAAATACATTATTTAATAATAAGCTTTACTTTTTGAAATAATTTTTTTTACAGTCAGTTACCCATTACTTTGCAAAAGAAAATGAGCATAAGAAAAGCAGAACGTGATAGCAAATGCCAGTTTAATGATCTGTGGGAAAATTAGTTCTTATTTAAGCACTCTTTCAGATAATAGAAGACATGATCTTAACAGACACTATAGAAAACATCAAGCTGAATTAGAAGAAAAACTGAAGTTAGTTCCTGGGTCTGAGTTGCAGAAAGAATAGGTGGTTAAGAAAAAGGAAGAAATAAAAAAGAGACATAATATATTTGTGAAACGAAGTTATGAAAGTGTGGCAATGCTGGAGGCATCTTATAAAATTGCCTTTGTGTTGGCTAAAAAACACAAGCCTTTTTCTGATGGAGAGGAAGTTGTTAAGCCCTGTCTCGAAAAATTTGCAAGATGTCTTAGTGATAAAAATGTTGTAAGAAAAGTAAACCAAATTGCTCTGTCCAAGCAAACAATTACAAGATGCATCAAAGAACTTTCCCATTATGTTACTGAGCAATTAAAAG
The DNA here is from genome assembly GCF_054136105.1 of Typopeltis vanoorti. Lineage (NCBI taxonomy): Eukaryota > Metazoa > Arthropoda > Arachnida > Uropygi > Thelyphonidae > Typopeltis > Typopeltis vanoorti. The sequence continues at coordinate 30,620,224 of NC_143564.1, read as the reverse complement.
GCCATGTTCATGCTTGTGCTTTCTTTTCTTTAGCCTTGGACGAATCCGCTGACATATGTGATGTAGCCCAATTAAGCATTTTTATAAGAGGAATTGATGGTAATTTTAACATCTTTGAAGAACTTATCAGTCTTGAGTCACTTCATGGAAAAACCAGAGGGTCAGACATATTTGACAAAGTAAAGTCATGTCTAGAAAATCAACAACTAGATTCTAGTAAGCTCATCAGTGTGTGCACTGATGGAGCACAGTCAACGATAGGTAGAGTTTCTGGGACTGCAACTTTACTTGAAAGATTTTTAGGTCGTTCTCTACTAAAGTATCACTGTATTATACATGAAGAATCTCTGTGTGGAAAAACTCTAAATTTGAGACATGTTATGATACCAGTTGTAAAGTGTGTGAATAAAATTAGAGCAAGAGGGTTAAACAGAAGAGAATTCAGGAATATTGTGAACTGCTAGATATGGAATATGGTGATTTCATCCTTCATTGTGAGGTGCACTGGCTTTCTAAAGGACAAGTTCTCAGTAGATTTTGGAAGCTGAAAGAAAGTGTTCGTAATTTTCTGGAAGAGAAGAATGAGCTGCATGAGGAAAAAGCCCTGTTGTGTGATGAGAAATGGCTATATGATTTAGCATTTTTAGTTGATGTTACCAGCCACCTCAATTATCTAAATTTCAAACTGCAGGGCAAGGACAAATTGCTTCCTAGCTTAGTAAATGACATCAGTGCATTCAAAATGAAATTAAAACTGTTCATCTCCCAGTTAGAAAATGGGGATTTAAGTCAATTTCCACATTTAAAAGAACATAGTGAATCTGTTGAAAATAATGGCAACTTTACAGAATATACTGAGAAACTCAGATTATTACAAGAGTCCTTTAACATTCGTTTTAGTGACTTTGCCAAAGAAGGAGACTGCATACTTGCATTTATAAATCCCTTTTCACTTACTGAACAAAAAATCTTGACGATGCCTAGTAACATACAAATGGAACTTATTGATCTCAAAACCAATTCTTTATTGAAAATGAAATTTAATGAACTTCCATCACTCCCAGATGCTTTTGATATAATTAATTTCTGGCGATCGTTGCCCTGTGAACATTTTCCAGAACTGAGAAAATTTGCTGCTCAGAGTTATATCTGTCATTTTGGAACTACATACAGATGCGAACAAGCATTTTCATAAATGAAAATGATTAAAAACTGATTCAAATTTGAAAAACTATTTGATGCTTTCTGTAACTGATTTAACTCCAAACATTACAAGCTTAGCAAAAGCAAAGCAATTGCAAAAGTCAATATAATAATTAATGTTTATCTTGTCTTTATATGAAATCCTTTTATTTAAAACTGCTAAAAGTGTCTATATTACCATATATATAATAAATCATTTTATGCATAACTGTTAAATATATCCATATTACCATATTTTAAAAGTGCTGAAAAGTGGTATAAGTTTGTATGGCGCATCTTAACTAAAAAATGAAACAATTGACACATGAACTATAAAAGATTGGCCACCCCTGGTGTAAACAATGTAAAGGTGAGGATTGGACATCAGATCAGAAGCTCCAGTTGGTTCTCTGCATTCCTTAAAGGCAAGGAGGTCTCCTCCCAGTTATACAGATTAACTCTTAAGTGACCCCTCTATCATTTCCCATTGAAACTTCTTATGCAGCATTGAGTGTCATGCCAAAAATTCAGCATCTCTGAATTGCTTAGAGTGTGGAGATATCCTTTTCACCTTATCTAGCTTTGATCTGTTAAGTCCTCATGAAAAAATATAAGATAAAAACCATGGGGAAAAAACTCATAAAAATTAAGATGAAATTAAGTAAAAAAAAATTACATGAAATCAAAAATTTTAAGGAATAAGAAACGCAAATAAAAGAACATTACAAACTCTGGTGAAAAATGAACAAATTATTATTATTTATTTTTATTATTATTATTTTTTTTTTTTGAGAAATCAAGTTCCAATTATACTAATTTATAAGCTCAAATATAAATAAAGACAATGAGGACCAAAATCATAACAAGAGCCTTACCTTCTTTTGAAATGGAATGAACCTTCCTGGTAACATAACTACTGCTATTTTTATAAGGATTGTAATCAACTTCAGAACAAAATCTGTGACCATTACTATCCATAAGACCTCCCAAATATTGATTGGTGCTGAATAAGGAGGTATGAATATTAATCTAGAATAAATATCAAAAGAAAACAATAAAAACAATTCTATTTTGTGTTACATTTTTATAATTCAGTTACTGATCTCCCAAAATTCATTACATATAAAGCACTTAGTGTAATTATGCTTGAGTTTTGTATGGAGAAGTAATCTTAACACAGCAAATAATGTTATAATAAAGTCCTGTCTGAAGCTCAATAGATATAGTGCCATTCCAATAAAAACTGATTATAGTAAAATTATTTCTGTGGTCCTTATGAGTTTGCTATAGTGAGAAATAAGAATTTTCTGGCTATAAACAGAAATATATTTGTCCAATTTATTTTCACCTTGGGCCTATATAGCAAGCTGAAATAATTTAGACTGAAAATGAATCACACAATCTGGAAATTATTCAAATAGTGCAAATTATATGAACACATATCATTCCTGTTTATTAGCACAATGCATATTTTGCTTAATTTCAGTTATGTTATTCTCATGGACTTCTTAAGTAAATACTGCAGTTTTAGTCATGCATGATGCAATAAGTTTTGATGTGATGGCCTAAAGTCTTCAAAAGAAAGGGTAATAAATATCCATTATTTTACACTATGTAGACATAAAGACTTAAAATACAAACTATCAGCATGAAGGAATCCTGATAGTACACTATCTAAAAGATATAAACTTTGCCCAATTCAAAAGGGCAAAAATACAGAGCCTTGATGAATGCCTGCACTGAGGAAAATCTGAGACCATTGGGTAAATTACAGAGAGTGAAAGTCAGATGAATCGGGAACCACCCTAAGTTTTGACTTCTTATCCTTGAGGCTTGTTTTTCTGCATTTCAACTATCCAAACAATACAGTCATCCTCCTTGGTGACCTGAATATTCAGAACTTCAAATGGCATACTTTTCCAATTACAGGAACTAAGTTGGATGAGATGTTGAGGAATCTGCTATAAGCAATGAATAACTCTCCACTTTCCCAATGCTCCATCTTTTCTTGATCAGTTCCCCTTTCAAGTATCCACAAATCAACTGTTCTCTCAGGAACTTAGAATATAATCTGAAAGAAGTGTATTCCATAGGAGAGGAAACCCACAGAGCAAGCAGATTACTATTCTATCTTTATATGATTTCCACCCAAGAAAGGATGTAAAGTTATAGTACATTAGTGTGGATGGGCTAAGGATTATTTTTCTATTTTATTAATTTGATGTGTGTATAAACATATATATATATATATATATGTTAAAGATAAGCTATTTTTAAACTAGCTATCTTTAGGTATCTTTAACATTTATTATACCCAAGGTAAAATACTTTCTACACACACACACACACACACACACACATATTTATATTTTTGACAGGGTCCAGAAATCTCGCTCTAGACACCAAACACTAACTTTTTTGAAGCCACTTCAGGTTTCCAATAAGTACGAGACAGTGGTCTCACACCAGGCAATAAAATTCATCTCACACCTAAAGAATTAAAAAAAGTACGGCAAGAATCTAAAAAAGAACTCAAACTCCAAACCACAACTTCCTACTGACACAGTAGTCAACCTTTCGTCAATTAGTTTGAAACCTGAAGCACTCGACGCTCTTTCAAGTGGCCACAACTTCGCCACTGCACCTAGAAGAATACTTGCTGAAGACATTATGATACAAATTGAACGCAGATACGATACCTTCCAAACCACGTCGCCAACGATATTAGACTGGATGTGGCTTGTGTTCTGACCAAAGCAAAACCACCAAAAACCAACATGCCCAATAAGGAAATTAAATCTCTACAAGAATTAAAGAAAAACAAGGAAATAATAATCACCAAAGTGGATAAAGGGAATGCCACAGTATTGCTTAACCAAAAGGATTACACAGGTAAGCTGAAAGCTCTATTGTTAGATCAGGCTACTTACCTCTCTATCGAGTACAATCCCACCAACTCACAAATTAGAAAACTCCACAGGCTCCTTAAGAAGGGCACATCTTGGCCTGTGGAAATCACTAACAAATTAAAACCATTTAACTCCATACCCCCCCCCCTGTATTTATGGACTCCCAAAAATACATAAGGAAAATGTGCCATTATGTCCGATAGCGGATGGCATTGATTCCCCCACATACAAACTAGCTAAACATTTGGCCAAAGCTCTCTCACACTATACTGGCAACACACCTTCACACACAAAAAATTCAGCCCACTTCAAAGCCAGCATAGAAAACTGACATAATGGTCAGTTTTGATGTCTCCTCCTTATTCACAAATGTCCCACTCAAAGAATCCTTAGAGCTAATCCAAGTTAAGTTTCTTCCCAATATCACAGCCCTATTTCAGTTCATAATGAACTCGGGCTATTTTGTTTGGCAAGGAAAATTCTACGAACAAATAGAGGGGACAGCCATGGGTTCTCCACTCTCCCCACCCTAGGCCAACTTTTATATGGAGACTTTTGAAGAGAAAGCCTTAAACTCTGCCCCACAAAAACCAATCATATGGCTTCGCTATTTCGTCACATGGCTCCGATGCACTCCTCTCCTTCCTAACACACTTAAACAACCAACACACCAGAATCAAGTTCACCCTGGAAGAGGAAAATAACAACTGCCTTCCTTTCTTAGACACACTAGTTACCCGTCAGCCTGATAGAACCTTGGTTTTGTCAGTTTATAGAAAACCCACCCATACAGGCAGTTACATTCACCCCCCCCCCCCACAACACAATATAGTCATTAAGACACTACACAACAGCTAAACTTATCTGTCATTTTGAACAGATAAGCTAAACTTATCTGTTCAAATGACACTGCCCTAACCACAGAACTAAACCACATTCTCAGCCAATGGCTATCCCCCCCCCCAAAAAAAATCCAAAAAATATTGAAACCAATAAACCACAACCCCCCCCTTCACAACAAGGATTACTCTAAATCCATCACTATTCCCTATATCCGAGGCACCTCGGAAAAAATTACAAAAATCCAAAAAAACATGATAACTTCTTGTTACAGACCATATAAAAAATTGGCATCCCTTATCTGCTCCACTAAAGACCAACCTCCCCCCCCCCCCCCCAGACCTACCTGGTGTATACTAGGTCCCTTGCAGCTGTAAGCTGTCCTACTTTGGCCAAATAGGCAGGACAGCTGATATCAGAATTTCAGAACACAAGGACTACATCCGGTTTCACCAATACAGCCACTCTAGTCTTGCAGACCATGCGCTGGATATCCGCCATAGAATACGGTGGAAGAAAGCCACGATAATACACCATAGTAAATTTAAATACGAAAGGCTATTCATGGAATCAGCTTCAGCCCTAAGAAACAATCCAAACCTCAACAAATTTGGTTGCATGAGACTGCCCCAAATTTGGGAAACCTACATCAGAAGACCTTCAGCCCAATCGGTCAAGAATACCAACAATGCCTGCTAAGGGGCACCATCAGGACTTTTAGGAGAAAGAATAGCTTCCTGCTTCGTCCTCATTTGCTATGTGTTGTTCTTGCGTGCACGTGTCTTGTTTTTTAAGTTCCTGTGAAAATGGCAACGTGACGTTGCCAAAATATTGGAAGTGTATTAAAATTTATTTTAATGTATATTCTATTGTACGTTGTAATTTCCTTAAGCTATTTAGTAAAAATGTAATAAAAATCACTACATATTAATAGCAGGAGCCCTTAATGCTAGAGTTGAAAATAATCCAATCCCAAATGTCTTAGGAAAATATTTAGAAATTTGCATGAATAACAATGTCAAGAACTATTAGACTTCTGTAGTTTCAATAATTTTAAAATAACTAATACTTTTTTTTTAATAAAAGAATATAAATAAACATACTTGGAATGGCAGAGGAACATGATCTATCATTGATTATAAAAATAGTAAGCAGAAACTAACTCCATGTGTAAGAGATGTACATGTTTACAGAGGAAATGAAATTTTTTCAGATTATTACTTAGTAGTTTTTAAAATAGAAATATTAACAAAATGGGAAAAGGAAGTAAACAGGAAAAACAAGAAATAGAACAAGTATACAAAGTATATCTGTTATAAGAAGAAAGCATTACAATGCTATATTAATCATATTAACAGATTACCTAAAAGAAGCCAAAATCAATGAAGATATAGAAGAATGGAAAACTTGGATAAAGATAATTCATGAAGGATCATCTGAAGTACTTGGAAAAATAAAATATTAAAAAGAAAAACATTCAAAATTTGGAACACAGATATAGAAAATGGAACAAAAGAAAAACAAGTGGTATAGAAATCATTCCTTCAAACACATACAATGGAAACAGAAGAAATATACAAAAACAAAAGAAAAATACCTAAAATCATACTACAGAAAGCTCACCAAGATTCTTGGGACAGATTTATTAATAAAATAGAAGACATGCATTGAAGACGAAATCCAATCTACAAAATATCAAGGAAATTAAACAATAAAAAAAGAGATACAGCACAAATCAACATAATACAAGAGAAACAGTTATTAGAATTTATGGTATGACCCAAATCTGATAACAAAAAATAATAATGAAGAATACAGTACTGTTATATGAAGGGGATCTGGAACAAAAATGATATTAAAGCAACTGATATAACCACAAGAAGAACATATGAAGATATAAGAATATAAGAACATAAATTACCTTCAGAACTCTGCTTCTAGTATATTCTTTCTTGTGATTATATCAGTTACTTTAACATCATTTTTGTTCCAGGTGTTAATCAGAACTTTCCAGACCCCCCCCCCCCTTCACCATCATAATACCAATTAGATTAGAACTAAAAGAAGCAATAAAGGTATCAAAAAATAGAAAATCAACCAGATTAGATGGCATAAATCCAGACCTTTGGAACTATGGTGGAAAATACTGACATCAGATTTTTAAAATGATTAAATAACTGTCGGAGGAAATATGAGATTCCATCAAATTGGTCAAAAGCTAAGATTATATCTATATTTAAGAAAGGAGACAGAGATGATTGTGGAATCCTTTCTTTTAGTGTTACACGGTGATCAGCATTCGTTTTTGAAATTATGGATTCTACAACCATGTTAGAATAACTCTTTTTATTATCCCGACGTTTTGATCTTCACACCAAGATCATCATCAGGAGCATACATAAATATACAAGACAAGCTGCATTACATTTCAAACCGTAAGCTAGAGAAACAGTGATTTGATCACATACTACTCACTGGCATCACCTCTAGTGAGGGGAAAAAAAAAAATCAAGCTAATTTAATTTTTGATTACATGAATAAACATTCTTGCTTACAGATGGTTTTCCTTCCAGTAACAGTGATGTCCTATTTCTATTATTACAATTGTTATTTTTGATTTTGAATTGTTATATTTGATTGCTCCTGGTCTGAAAACCAGGAGCAATCTCTTGAAAATAGTAACATGGAATGTCAGAACACTCTACGAGGCAGGCAAATTAGATAACCTACTCCAGGAATTAGAAGTGATGAAGGCCGATATTGCAGGTATCAGTGAAGTGAGGTGGACAGATACAGGCATAATAAGAAGAAAAAAATCATATGCTAATCTACTTTGGCAGTGACTTACACCTTAATGGAGTAGTGCTAAGTAATAGAATTGCAAAATCTCTACAGGGATATGTTGTCCATTTGCCCATAAATGACAGAATCATAACAGCCAAAATAACTGCACAACCATTCAACCTGTATATTATCCAAGCATGTGCACCAACCCAAGATCACCCAGATGAAGAGTTGGAACAATTTTATGAAGACATCCAAACTGCAATCTCCAGTGCTAAGTCAGATGATGTTATTATAATGATGAGCGACCTAAATGCAAAAGTGGGCTCAGAAAAAATCTCATTTTGCATGGAAACCAAGGGCTTGGAATCAGAAATGAAAGAGGTGAAAGATTAATTCAATTCTGTGAAACCAATGACCTAATAATTGCCAACACACTGTTTAAATCTCCCAGAAGACTATATACCTGGAAAAGCCCTGGGGACATCTATAGAAACCAAATTGACTATATAATAATAAGCAAAAGATTCCTAAATGCAATAACACAAACAAAAACATATCCTGGAGCAGACATAGGATCGGACCACAACCCAGTGATTGCAAAAATCAAAATAAAACTTAAGATACCAAGCGAACCATTCATAAGAGAAACTTATAATTCAGACTCACTTAACAATCAAGAAGTTAAAGACTGCTTTATAAAAGAATTCACAAAATCCCTTAACAAGTCTGACACCACAACTCACACAGAAAATAGAACACCAATTGATGAAATTAGCATGAACTGGCAAACATTCAAGAATAGCATCAATGAAGCAGCCAAAAATACACTCCCACAATTAAAAAGGAAAAGGAATAAACCCTGGATGAATGAAAAAATACTAACGTTGATGGAACAAAGAAAACAGTTAAAGAACAAACCTGAATATAAAAGCATGAATAGAGAAATAAAAAAAGACTGCAGGAAAGCCAAAGAGGAATGGATTAAATATAAATGTATAGATATAGAAAACCTTGATAGAAAACACAGAAGCAGAGAAATGACAAGCAGGACAAATACAGCAAACCATGCAAGTGTCATTAGAGACTCAAGAGACCATATTCTAATGGATAAAAAAGAAATCATGGAAAGATGGATTGAATACACAAGGAAATTATATGAACAACAAAGAAATGATATTCCTGAACAGACCGATTTAGAAGGACCATCCATTTTACTCTATGAAGTTGAAAATGCCGTCAGAAAACTAAAACCACATAAAGCTGCAGGAATAGATAACATCTTGGCAGAATGGTTGAGGGCTCTCGATGAAGTAGGACTGAAATTTCTAACAAAATTATGCAATAAAATATACGAGACTGAATTTCTACCCAAAGATATTAATCACTCAATTTTCGTTCCAATTCCAAAAAAAACAAAAGCTACAAGATGTGAAGAGTTCAGGACAATCAGCCTCATCAGTCAAGTTTCAAAAGTCTTCCTATATGTTATTCTTGAAAGAAATAAAAAAAAAAAAATAAACATAGATATAAATGATACACAAAGTGGCTTCAAGGAAAATGTAGGTACAAGAGAAGGTATTTTCAACGTCAGAACTATCATAGAAAGATATCTAGAAAAACAAAAAGATATGTATCTCTGCTTTATAGATTACAAAAAGGCATTCGACAATGTCCAACATGAACAATTAATTGAAATCCTTTCAAAAATAGGCATGGATGGAAAAGACATTAGGCTATTAACTAATCTTTACTGGGAACAGACTGCATCTTTGAGAATAAATAGAGAGACCTCAGAAGAATTCCCAGTTCAGAAAGGTGTGAGACAAGGCTGCGTCTTTTCTCCGATTCTCTTTAACCTGTACACAGAAGAAATATTTAATAAAATTAGTAAATTAAAGGAATCACTGTAGGGGGAAGAAATATTAATAACCTAAGATATACAGATGACACAGTTCTTCTAGCTGAAAACAAATATGACCTCAAAACTCTTATAGATGAAACCCTCAAGTATAGCGAACAGTATGGCCTTAGTTTCCACTTTAAAAAGACAAAAATCATGATAATTTCAAGAGAAAAGAAAATACCAAAAATATGCATCAATATAAAAGGAAATAAATTAGGGCAGGTGCAAAAATACATATACCTCGGACACTTGATCAGAAAATGGCAGGACAGAAGATGAAATTAGAAAAAGGATTGAAATTGCAAGGTCAACTTTCAACAGGATTAAAAATCTACTAACATCTAGATTATTAAATCTGAAAACAAGACTAAGAATCTCCAAATGCTATATATGGTCTACATTATAATATGGAGTAGATGTCTCTACTCCATATTATATGGAGTAGAGACATCTCCAATCTGAGTGTGAAAAAACTGGAGGCCTTTGAAATGTGGATGCTGCAAAGAATTATGAGAATATCATGGAAAGACAAAAAGACAAATGAAGAGGTACTAGAGATGGCAGGCATAAACAGGAGCCCGATGAAAGAAATTAAAAAGAGAAAAGTCAGATATTTTGAACATATTCTGAGACATAACTGCCTACAAAGGACACTTCTCGAAGGAACTGTTGAGGGAAAGAGAGGAAGATAAAGACTGGAGTAGATGAAAAATATAGAATATCTCTCATATAAGGAATGCAGCAGAGAGGTGCAGAATAGGACATGGTGGAGACACTTGGTAGTCAATCTCTTGGAGGGAGAAGACACCTGACAGGACAAGATTTTTGATTTAAAAAAAAAAAATATATATATATTTATAAATTACAACATGAATAAACTTTCTCATAGATTCCCCCCCCCCCTTAACAGTGATGTCCTATTTTTCAGTATTAAAGTTATTATGGATTTAAGATCCTGGATTTTCTAGTCCTGTTTATAGTTGTTCTTAGAGAGGAAGGATTCGTGGGACGAATATATGCCTTGCATATGTATGGGATTTTTAGACCATCATTATTGTTTAGATTGGGGGTGGTTGATAATGATCTCACAAGTTTCCTTAAATTTGTGTTCATACCATGTTTTGGTGTGATGTAGACAACTAGTGCTTTTACAGTCAATTCTATGTAAGGTGTTCAGAGCATGATCAGAAAGGTCAGCTTCACCATAATTATTATATTTGATGTGTTGTTTATGTTCTTTTTGTCTGATCGGAATTGTGCGTCCTGTTTCTCCTATGTATGGTATGTTGCAGGTGCAGTAAATATGGTATACTCCATGGTGGACCAGCGGAGGGAGAGGGTCTTTGGATGAGTTGAGTAAGCTTTTTAATTTTGCAAGAGGTGTAAAGGTGGCTTCTTTGAGGTTGTATTTTTGTAGTACTGTTTATTTTGTCTGATGTCCCTTTAATGTAGGGAATGGTAATAGTTTTACTGTAGTCTAGTTTGTCTTTGTTTTTTATTGAAGTCTTGTAGAGAATTTTGTTAATAGTGTTTTGGCTGTATCCATTTTTTTGAAAAGTATTACTGATCACTTTAAATTCATTTTTCAGTGCCTGTTCACTGGAGCAGATCTTCAGAGCTCTGTTTTTTAGGGTATTGATGACACCCAGTTTTTGTGTTGGGTGGTGGTAGGAGTTTATGTGTATATATTGGCCAGTATGTGTCGGTTTCTAGTAAACAGTGAAGGAAAGATTTTCCGAAAGATGAACCGTTTAGGTGGCTAAGGAAAGTGTCTAGTGGCCATGAGACCAAATCGCGAAAACATCGTCAACGTATCTGAGCCAAACTTTGGGTTTTAAAGGGGAGGAACCTTGAGCAAGTTGTTCAAAATGTTCCATATAAAAATTAGCAATGGGGGGGGGGGGATAATGGAGAGCCCATGGCTGTGCCTTCTTTTTGTAGGTAGAAAACATTTTGCCATACAAAATAACCAGAATGCAATACATGCGCAAAGATGGAGGAAATGAAACAATCTGTTCTTTTACAGAACAAATTTGTTCTGTAAAAGAAGAATTGTGTCATTGATTGGGACATTTAAAGAGGGCAGAGACGTCAAAAATGACTAATAGATCATCTTTTTCTAATGTAATGTCTTTGATGATGTTTATGAAGTGTTGTGTGTTTTTGATATAGGAGGGGGAATGACCTACCAACTGCTTGAGTGTTGCGGCTAATTTTTTTTGGCTAAGTGATAAGTCGGGCTATAAATTCCGACTATAGGCCTTAACGGTGTGTTTTCTTTGTGAATTTTCGGCAGCCCGTAAATTCTCGGGGAACGAGCTTAGTGTGGAAATATTTTTTGACCATATCTTCAGGCCATGCGGTAATTGATTTAAGTAGATTCTCTGTTTTCTTTTTGATTCTATTAGTTGGGTTATAGTTAACTAATTTGTATGTGTTATTGTCCGAGACCAGCAGATTCATTTTTTTCACATAAGTGGTTCGGTTTAAGATAACGATGGCACTTCCTTTATCTGCTCTAGTTATTAAGATGTTCGGATTTGACTTTAGTGATTTTATCACTGTTATTTCGTGTTGAGTTCGGTTGCTTGTTATTGTTTTGTTATGATTTAAAATGCTAGCAGTTTCTAAACATATTTTTTCTGCTATGTTATTTGGGATGAATCTTAGGCCTCTTTCAATATTACAAATACTAAATCACTTAAGGAATTGACAACGTAGATACAAATATAAATTAAATTACACTTTAATAAATATTTCCAATATTTCGGCAACGTCACATTGCCATCTTCAAAAGGAATTTACAAAAAAAGGCACATGCACGTAGGCACTACATCACATTAAATGAGAATGAAGCTACTGTTCTCCTATAAGTCCTGATGGTGCCCCCTAGTGGGTTAAGTAGGTGTTCTTGACCGTTGGGCTGAAGATCTGTTGATGTAAGCCTCCCAAATTTGGGGCAGTCTCATACAACCAAATTTGTTGAGGTTTGGAGAGTTTCTTAGGACTGAGACTGATTCCATAAAGTCTTTCGAATTTGTATTTGCTATAGTGTATTACTGTAGCTTTCTTCCACCGTATTCTGTGGCATGTATCCAGAGCATGGTCTGCAAGACCAGAATGGTTGTACTTGTGAAAATGGATGTAGTGCTCCTTGTGTTCCGAAATTCTGATATTCGCTGTCCTGCCTGTTTGGCCAAAGTAAGATAGTTTACAGCTACAAGGGACCTGGTATACACCAGGTAGGTCTAAAGGGGGAAGTTGGTCTTTAGTGGAGCGGATAAGGGATGCCAATTTTCTGTATGGTCTGTAGTAACAGGAGGTCAAGTCATGTTTTTTTAAGATTTTGGTAATTTTTTCCAAGGTGCCTCGGATGTAGGGAATGGTGACGGATTTAGAGTAATCCTCATTGTGGAGGGGGGTTGTGGTTTGTAGGTTTCAATATTTTTTGGATTTTTTTGGGGGGGGGATAGCCATTGGCTGAGAAAGTGTTGAGGATGTGATTTAGTTCAGCATTTAGGGCCATGTCGTTAGAACAGATTAGTTTAGCCCTGTTGTATAGTGTCTTAATAACTCCATATTGTTGTGAGGGGGGTGGTGGGATTGTTGGTGAATGTATCTGCCTGTATGGGTGGGTTTTCTATAAACTGAGAAAACCAAGTTTCCATCAGGCTGGCAGGTGACTAGTGTGTCTAGGAAAAAGAGGCTGTTGTTTTCCTCTTTTTCCAGGGTGAACTTGATTCTGGGATGTTGGTTGTTTAAGTGTGCTAAGAAGGAGAGGAGTGTATCAGTCATGTGGCCAAATAGCGCAAACACATCATCAATGTAGTGAAGCCATATGGTTGGTTTTTGTGGGGCAGAGGCTAAGGCTTTTTCTTCAAAGGTCTTCATAAAGAAATTGGCCAAGGGTGAGGAGAGTGGTGAACCCATGGCTGTCCCCTCTATTTGTTTGTAGAATTTTCCCTGCCAAACAGAATAGCCTGAGTTCATTGTAAACTGAAATAGGGCTGAGATATCGGGAGAAAATTTAGCTTGGATTAGCTCTAAAGTTTCCTTGAGTGGGAAATTTGTGAATAAGGAAGAGATGTCAAAGCTGACCATTATGTCAGTATGTTGGAGTTTAAGGTTTTCTATGCTGGCTTTGAAGTGGGCTGAGTTTTTTGTGTGTGATGGTGTGTTGCCAGTATAGTGTGCGAGCACTTTGGCCAAATGTTTAGCTAATTTGTATGTGGGAGAATCAATGCCATCCACTATGGGATGTAATGGCACATTTTCTTTATGTATTTTTGGGAGTCCGTAAATACGGGGGGGGGGGGGGTATAGAGTTAAACGGCTTTAATCTGTTGGTAACTTCTACAGGCCAAGATGCGACTTTCTTAAGGAGCCTGTGAAGTTTTCTTATTTGTGAGTTGGTGGGATTGTATTCGATAGGGAGGTAAGTAGCCCAATCTAATAGAAGAGCATTAAACTTACCTGTGTAGTTCTTTTGCTGTGTACTACAGTTGCATTTCCCTTATCCGCTTTGGTAATAACTATTTCTTTATTATTCCTCATTTCCTGCAGAACTTTATATTCCTTGTTGGACATGTTGGTTTTTGGTGGGCTTGCTTTGGAGAGGACAAAAGCTACATCCAGTCTTACACTGTTGGCGATTTGATTTGGAAGGTGGCAGATTCTGCGTTCGATCTTGATCATAATATCAGATGAAAAAATTCGAAAAATTAAAAAAGAACTCTACCGTCAATCGAAAACTTCCTACTAACACTGAAGTGAGCCTGAAGCACTCAACACGTTTTCACGTGGCCACAACTTCGCCACTGCTCCCAGAAAAATACCTAGTGAGGATATTATGATCTAGATTGAACGCAGAATCTGCCACTTTCCAAATCAAATCGCCAACAGTGTAGGACAGGATGTAGCTTGTGTCCTCTCCAAAGGAAGACCACCAAAAACCAACATATCCAACAAGGAATATAAAGCTCTGCAGGAAATGAGGAATAATAAAGAAATAGTTATCACCAAAGCGGATAAGGGAAATGCAAGATTGAAACGTCGGGATAATAAAAAGAGTTATTCTAACACGGCTGTAGAATCCATAATTTCAAAAATGAATGATTGTGGAAATTACAGAGGAAGCAGTCTCTAAAATTGAGAGTAAAATCCAGAATAAAAGACTTAGAAATATTGCAAACAATCTACTTTCAGAAGAACAAAATGGTTTCAGACATGGAAGATCATGTACAGACAATATTTATGTGTTAAAACCAATTATTGAAAAAATATGAGAATTTAATTTAGAGACTCATCTGGCCTTTACACATTATAAGAAAGCTTTTGATAAAATACACAGAGAAAAAATGGAATATAATGAAAACACAAGAATATCTATTACATTTGGTACACGCTATACAAAGTTTATATAAAGATACAAAAATACAGTTTAGTTAATTAACAGAAGAGAAGAGATTGAAAATAATCAAGGTGTTAGAAAGGGATGTAGCTTATCTCTAACTCCATTCAATATTATATTGATTACATTATTAAAATATGGAAAACAACAATAAAACAATGCATCTGGTTAACCAGAAGAACTGTTATCAATACAATGAAGATGACCTTCAAAATCATTTGCTTATGAATTAAACAAAATAAGCCAACAACACAATTTTAAAATTTCACAAAAGAAAACAAAAGCATGGAATTTAAGGGTCAAGATCATGCTAGATCAAAATTAGCCATAGAAAATAAAATAATAAACAGGAGACACACTAATTATTTGGGCTGCAACATATCTAAAATATATAGATGAAAAAATAAAAAAATTCAGAAAATCTGTGGAACAATTAAAAGGACAATGAATAAAAAACAAGACAAGAAACTTAACTAAAATGTTATAAAGTAATAGCCACTCCCACTCTATTATATGGTTCAGAAACATGTACAAGCAATGAGATTTTGAAGTGCAATTAAAAGGTGCACAAAATTGGACCATAAAACATGAAGACAATCAGTAAAGAGTTAGATATTAACAACATAAATGAAAAGATCAAGAAATATAGAGAGAAACAGAAAGAGCATCTATTTAGGAAAAGATAACAGCTACCAAATGAGTGGATAAATATAGACCAAAGGTGGGGGGGGGGGGGGAAAGACCAGCTGCAAGATGGAAAGATCAATGAAGCTGGAATAGGCAAATGTGCAATCCTTGAAGAGAATATATTTTTGTTTAATTCTGAACTTGAAGCATGGCTGCAGAGCAGGTACACTTAACCACTTGGCCAAACAGGAATGTATACAGTAGGTTCCAGTTAATTACGACACATTGTAACTAGAACGTTTTGGCCAAATTACTTACAGCTTTTATTTAATTTAGTTAGAGAATCCTGAAAACTTGCAATGGATGTGTTTAGGAGTATGACATCTTCTGTATAAAGCAAACAGCTAAGTCTGATATCTCTAATTCTAATATTAGATTTAATGCCACCTTTTTTCATAATGTGATCCATATAGATGATAAATAAGATTGAAGATGATGTGCATTCTTGTTTTACACCCGATTTTACATCAAACCATCTTCCTGTATTTCCTTTCATTCTAACTGCTGACTTACAAGTTAAATATAGACTATGTACTGCTCTATGTGATACTCCATTTACCATATAATTATGTTTTGAAAAGCTTTTCTCTGGGCACCTTGTCATAGGCCTTTACTAGATCCAGAAAATGTAAGTACAGATTCTTGTCATATTCCCATGATTTCTCAACTATTTGTCTTAAAGTTAAAATCTGATCTTGAGAGCCTCTATTTGGCCTGAATCCAGCTTGTTCTTCACCAAGCTTCCCTTCCACAATCCTTCTCAACTGTTTCTCAAGTATAAGTGCATCTTACCAGAAACACTCAGTAGGAAAAATACCTCTGTAATTCTCACATTCAGTTTTATTTCCCTTTTTAAATATGAGTACTATGAGAGCTCTACTCCAATCATCTGGAATTCATCCTTCTGTCCAGGCATTCTGAACTATGCAGTGCAGCCACTCTAAGACTTCTATACCTCCAAATTTGAGCATTTCTGGTTGAATTTCATCTACTTCAGCTGTCTTTCCACATTTCAGGTTTTTGATGGCTTTTTCTACTTCAAGTATGGATATGTATTTCTGATTGAATTTCTGTTGGAAGTTTTCTACCACCATGTTGACACTGCTTGTTTCATTTAATAATCTTTCAAAGTAATTACTCAAGATATCTAGAATATCTTTATTTTCACTTTTCATGTCTCCATTATCATCTCAGATTCCTTTTCTCCATCTCTAAGCTTTTTCAATAGCTCAAGAATATTTTGCACCTTCCTGATATTTATTTTTATGTTTTTACCAAATATACCAAATAATGACTTTTGTTTAGCTAGTTTTACACAGTACTTCACTTTCTTATATTTTTCTCTGTATTCTTCCCTAAGAACACAAGTTGGCTTACTTGCCAGGAACTTTCGATATGCTTTCTTCTTTTCCTTGACTGCATCTTTAGCTTCCTTAGTTCACCATGGAGTTATGATTTTTCTAACCTCACTAAGGAACTCAGGCTGAATCAGAGGTGGTTGTGAGTGCTTCATCTGTGATTGAGTTTAAGTAGAGATATGATAGATATTGTGTGAATAATGGCTAGTGTGTCAATATAAGATCTCCTGAGATGTCTTTTAACTTCATGGAGACATCCTATATAATAATAATAATAATCAATGTTTTCTTCAGAGTTTGAAAATGAATCACCAGGATTTGGCTTTTGTTTTCAAACTCTCATTTTTTCTTGAATGATAAATATTTCAGTCTACAGTTCACTTCTGAAAGCTGTTCAATTTTGATTTGTTTTAAAACTTTTTTACACACAGTTGTTTTCAATATGAAATTCAATTATATCATGCTCAATATAATATATACCAAATCCAAAATAATATGTACCAAATTTAGTTTCAGACACTCGATTTTGCACTGTGCTTCAATTGCACCCAAAGTGTTCACCTTCAGGATGCAGGATATCATCATATGATGATGACTCATCACCATCAAATATATACCTTCAAAGGGGACAGAGGACATTAGGATAGTGCTAAATGAAAAAGTTAGATCATTAGCTTCATATCATCAATATTCCTGCAAATTAGTCTGTTATCTATCAAGACTCCAATATTATCAGATCTCATATTTCTGTCTTCTAAGGCACATCTCACTGTATCAATTCACCAACATCTTGGTCTTCCTTTTTGGTCTTTTTCCTACCAATATACAATGAACACTTCTTTTGGTAATCTTTCCTCTCCCATTCTGTTTAGGTGACAATACTACCTTAGATTAGTTCTGCTAACACATTCCAGAATGCTGAAAACATCAGATTCTTTTTTAATATGATATTGCCATTGATGACATCTGTTCACTTACTTAATCGTTCTCAGTCAGAGATATGTGACTGAGAAGGATTAAGTCTCTCTGTGGTCTCCAATCTTTGATCAAGTGTTTTATTTTTAACCCAGCTCTGAGATCCATAAATTAAAATTGGTTTCAAAACTGTCTTGTATAAAGCTAGTTTAGTGTTTTGAATAATTTCTCTCTTATTCATATTAATTTATTCAGTTGCCTTCTTACCCTATTTCTTACCTAATTCTGCTATCTATTTCTATTTAATTTTCAATTTACACTAAAAATTGTTCCTAAAAGCTGAAATGTTTTGCTTATTCTATCGATTCTCCTTCATGTTTTTGATGTTTCTGCCTATTTTCAGTGTCTTTTTATTGCTGATTTTCATACCAAATTTAGGGAATCCTATAGACTTGGTACTTGATTTATTTAAGGGTATAACATCATCTGCAAAAAATAAAGAGCTGAGATTAACAACTTCATTTTTGATATTAGGTCTAATGACATTTTTGTTTATAATATGATCCACATAGATAATAAACAACAGTGGAGATAGTGTTCACCCTTGTCTTATACCTGATTTAACACCAGACCACCTTCTTGTTACCTCTTTCAATTCTAACTGCTGACTCACAACTCAAATATTGTACTGCTGGATATAATGTTTCATTTACACCATGCAACTGAAGTTTTGAACAGCTTCTCCTTTTGGCACCTTGTCATATATCTTTTCCAGATCTACAAATCAAATACAAATCCCTGTTATATTCCCATGATTTCTCAGCTATTTGCCTGAAAGTGAAAATCTGATTTTGATCACCTCTACTTGGCCCCTGAGCCCATTTTATTCTTCACCAAGTTTTTCTTCCACAATTTTTCAAGTATACTTGAATAAATCTTATCAGGGACACTTAATAAAGAAAGTATTCCATAATTCTCAAATTGGTTTATTTCCCATTTTATAAACAGGTACTGTAAGAGCTCTACTCCGATCATCTGGAATACAACACAGTAATCAGGCCCTCTGAATTATGCGATGTAGCCACCGTAAAACTTTAATACCTCCATATTTAAACATTTCTGATCAAAGTTCATCTACTCCTGTTGCATTCTGACATTTCAGGTTTTAGATGAGTTTTTTCCTACCTCATGTATTGATATGGGGTCATGATTGCATTCTACTTGAATATTTTCTACAACTGTGCTGTTATTTCTTGTTTCATTTAGCAATCTTTCAAAGTAATCACTACAGGTATCTAGATTATCTTTATCTTCAGGTCACCAAGGTCTTTAAATGACTTTTGTTTAGTTAGTTTTACATAGTGCTTCGCTTCCTTATATTTTTCTCTGTATTTTTTCAGAACACAAGCTAAATTACTTGCCAGGAAATTTTAATATGATTTCTTCTTTATAAAAAGACAACTGGCAAACAATTAACAAAAATGAAAAGGAAATAACTGAAGAAGAATTTGAAATCAGCCTGAAAGAAACAAGAAATGGAAAATCACCTGGAGAAGATAAGCTAGGTTCAGAACTATATAAATATTCAGGAACAAGATTCAAAGAAAGACTCTTATTATTTTGAAATAAAATTTACTCAACTGGTATCCCCCCCCAATAGAATGGAAAAAAGCAATTGTGATTCCTATCTTCAAGAAAGATAATAGAGATGACCCTAAAAACTATAGAGGTATCAGTATACTAAATTCCTGTTACAAAATATATAGCAGAATCTTAAATAACAAACTAATGAAATATTCCGAAAACTTTATTCTAGAAGTACAGAATGGATTTAGAAAAGGACGATCATGTAGAGACAAGGCCTTTTGCCTAAAATTAATAATAGAGAAAAGAAGAGAATATAATTTAGAAACACATATTGCATTTATTGACTTTGAAAAAGCATTTGACAAAGTTAAAAGAAACATATTATTTAACATATTAAAAGAAAGACAAATACCAAATAATATCCTAAAAGCTATCACAAGTATATATGAAAATAATCAAATACAAATAAGATTAAATCACGAGCTATCATATACGAGAGAGATAAACCAAGGGGTCCGACAGGGATGTCCCCTCTCAGCAACTCTTTTTAATATCTACTTAAATGAAATAATAATAAAATGGAATAAAAATTTACATCAAGGAATTAAACTTTCTCCTACAGTTAACTTAAACACTCTCCTCTTTGCCGACGACCAAATAATTACAAATTTTGAAGATAACTTACAGAAAGCTACTTTAGATCTAAATGAGTTATCCAAAGATTATGGTATGATAATATCAACGGAAAAATCAAAAACTATGGCCTTTAAAGGACAAGATCCAGCAAGAACTAAAATAGTAACAGATAACAAGATCTTAGAACAGGTGAATTCATTTAACTACCTAGGATGTATGATCACATATGAAAATGAAAAAGATCATCATTCGTATCAAGGTACGCCTAGTATGGCCTGTTCCGGCCTTAGAAGTCATCGTTGAATCGTTTAAGAGGACATCCTGGTTTTCTTTTTCCTAATGGCTTGTACTTTAAGGCTTGTTTTGGTAATCTTACTGTTTTCATTCTTTGAACGTGTTCCATCCATCTATGTTTATATTTTTTAATTTTTTCAATTACTGGTTCTTGGTTTAATTCTTTCATAATATCTTCGTTTCTTTTGTGATCAAATAGGGTATACTGTACTTTGCAGTTTTTCTCATAAACTTCATTTCTGCTGTTGTTAATCTTTGTTTGCCTTTTTGTTTTATTGTTCAGATTTCGCTTCCATACATTAAGACTGGTAGGGCTAATGTATTGTATACTTTTAGCCTGGTTTGTTTTTGAACTAGGTTTGGTTTAAATATAGAGTTAATTACACCTGTTATTTTTAAATATTTTGCAATTTTTACGTTTATATCTTTTTCATTTTCATGTGTGATCATACATCCTAGGTAGTTAAATGAATTCACCTGTTCTAAGATCTTGTTATCTAATACTATTTTAGTTCTTGCTGGATCTTGTCCTTTAAAGGCCATAGTTTTTGATTTTTCCGTTGATATTATCATACCATAATCTTTGGATATCTCATTTAGATTTAAAATAGCTTTCTGTAAGTTATCTTCAGAGTTTGTAATTATTATTTGGTCGTCTGCAAAGAGGAGAGTGTTTAAGTTAACTGTAGGTGAAAGTTTAATTCCTTGATGTAAATTTTTACACCATTTTATTATTATTTCATTTAAGTAGATATTAAAAAGAGTTGCTGAGAGGGGACATCCCTGTCGGACCCCTTGGTTTATCTCTCTTGTATATGATAGCTCATGATTTAATCTTATTTGTATTTGATTATTTTCATATATACTTGTGACAGCTTTTAGGATACTATTTGGTATTTGTCTTTCTTTTAATATGTTAAATAATATGTTTCTTTTAACTTTGTCAAATGCTTTTTCAAAGTCAATAAATGCAATATGTGTTTCTAAATTATATTCTCTTCTTTTCTCTATTATTAATTTTAGGCAGAAGGCTGGGTCTATACATGATCGTCCTTTTCTAAATCCATTTTGTACCTCTAGAATAAAGTTTTTGGAATATTTCATTAGTTTGTTATTTAAGATTCTGCTGTATATTCTGTAACATGAATTTAGTATACTGATACCTCTATAGTTTTTAGGGTCATCTCTATTACCTTTCTTAAAGATAGGAATCACAATTGCTTTTTTCCATTCTATTGGGGGGATACCAGTTGAGTAAATTTTATTTAAAAATAATAAGAGTCTTTCTTTGAATCTTGTTCCTGTGTATTTATATAGTTCTGAACCTAGCTTATCTTCTCCAGGTGATTTTCCGTTTCTTGTTTCTTTCAGGCTGATTTCTAATTCTTCTTCAGTTATTTCCTTTTCATTTTCGTTAATTGTTTGCCAGTTGTCTTTTTTAAAATATTTGTCTGTCCACAGTTCTGTGTAGTAATTTAGAAATTCTTCTAATTTCAATTCAGTGTTTAATTTTATGTTTTCTTTGGTATCTGCATTTAGGTGTTTCAAAATCTTATATACATTGGGTCTTATTTTATATAAATCATGTTCTAAATTAGAAACAAATTTATTCCATGATTCTCTATGTCTTTTTCTGACTTCTCTTTTATATTCTATTTCATCTTCTAATCTTTTACTGCTTAACCATTTGTGATAGGCTTCTTTTTTCTTTTTGATTATTTCTTTGATTGTATCATCCCAGATCTTCAGTTTTTTTCTTTTATTGAATTTTTTGGTCTTTCCTAAGCTTTCATTTGCTGCTGCATTTAGTATCGTTTTTATATTAAGCCATTCTATTTCTATTTCTTCATTTTGTTTTATTTTATCTGATATATTATATGAAAAAGATATAAACGTAAAAATTGCAAAATATTTAAAAATAACAGGTGTAATTAACTCTATATTTAAACCAAACCTAGTTCAAAAACAAACCAGGCTAAAAGTATACAATACATTAGACCTACCGGTCTTAATGTATGGAACCGAAATCTGAACAATAAAACAAAAAGACAAACAAAGATTAACAACAGCAGAAATGAAGTTTATGAGAAAAACTGCAAAGTATACCCTATTTGATCACTTAATAAAGTATACCTTATTTAAATCAAGAACCAGTATATTAAGATATACTGGTTCTTGATTTAAAGAATTAAATCAAGAACCAGTAATAGAAAAAATTAAAAAATATAAACATAAATGGATGGAACACGTTCAAAGAATGAAAACAGAAAGATTACCAAAACAAACCTCAAAGTACAAGCCATTAGGAAAAAGAAAACCAGGACGTCCTCTTAAACAATTCAACGATGACTTCTAAGGCAGGAACAGGCCATGCTAGGCCTAAATCCTTGATATGCATGATGATGATGATTCTGTATCTTGATAGCTTCTTTAACTTCCTGAGTCCATCATGAGGTTCTGATTTTGCTATCCTTGCAGTTCAAGGTTTGGTTCTTGTTATGAAATTATTTCATGTTTTCTTGGATAATATTTGTGTATTTGAGTCTATAGTTTATCTTTAAAAGCTGGTCAACATGGACAGCATCCATTTTAAAACTTTCTTATGCACCTTTCTTTTCAATATGATATTCAATTTTATCCTGCTCATAACAAAATGGTGATCACTTCCTATTTCCAACCCTATGTGTAGTGTTCTGAACCTGCATGAAGAGATTGCTATCAACAATAACATAGCTCATTATACCTTTCTTATTTCTTGTGTCTTCTCTCCAATTGGATATATTTACATCTTTATGTGGAACATCGTGTTAGTAATGACTAGTCCATCTCCTGAACAGAAACCCAGCAGAATCTTATGTTGTCTTCTCCTGGTTGATAAACACAGGCTTACTTGCCTTAATTAAATTAGAAATAGTTTGTATAACATCCTGACAAGAGTCTCTAAGAATAATAATGTTTACATCTTTATGTGGAACATCGTGTTAGTAATGACTAGTCCATCTCCTGAACAGAAACCCAGCAGAATCTTATGTTGTCTTCTCCTGGTTGATAAACACAGGCTTACTTGCCTTAATTAAATTAGAAATAGTTTGTATAACATCCTGACAAGAGTCTCTAAGGATAATAATGTCATCAGCATAAGCTAATGGGATGTTGTTCGATTCATTTCCATTCTACAGAAAGATGGGTTTGATGTTAAATCTGATCAAGTCTGACAAAGATATACATTATCCCCTCTGTAATACATTATCTATATGGATCACATTATGAAGGAAAGTGGTACCAAACCTGATATCAACATTGGAGATGTTAATCTCAGCTCTTTGCTTTATGCAGATGCTATACTTCTAAATAAAGCAGCTGAGTCTGCAAGATTCCCTGACTAAATTGAATAACTATTGTAATATGTTATGAAGGTCAACAATAACAACACACAGTTAATAAAAATAGGCAGAAGCATTGAAAATATCAACTGCATTGAAAATGGAGAACCTATAGAACAAGTAAAACATTTCAGCTACTTAGGCACGATTTTTAGTGAAGATGGTAAATTAAATATGGAAATAGACAACAGAATCAACAAAGCTGGTACAGTAGGAAGTCAGCTAATAAATTCATATGGAATAAGAGAGAAATTACTCAAAACACTAAATTAGCTGTATACAAGACAGTGTTCAAACCAATTTGAACTTACGGATTTGAGAGCTGGGTGGGTTAGAAATAAAACACTTAAAGACTAGAGACCACAGATATGAGAGTCCTGAGAAAAATTAGAGGCAGGAACAGACAGTATCAATGGCAATATCATATTAAAAATGAGGATATTAGGAAAGGAATTGACATTGTTAGTATAAAGGAATGTGTTAGCAAGGCTAATCTCAGGTGCTATGGTCACTTAAACAGAATGGGAGAGGAAAGATTAGTAAAACAAGTGTTCTTTGCCAGGTTGGTAGGAAAAAAGACCCATAGGAAAAAAATAATATAGGTGGATTGATACTGTAAAAAGTGTCTTAGAAGATAGAAGTACAAGACATGATAATGTTGGAATCTTGACATGTAACAGATTGATTTGGAGGAAAATTGTAGATAAGAAGTTAGCAGTGATATAAGTTTTTCATGTAGTACTACAATATCCTGTACACCCCTTGAGGGTACATGTCAGGAATTTGATGATGGCTTTGTTTCCAATGCTAGATTGAATAGTGTTGGCAGAGAGCATCACCTTGTCAAGTCTAGATTTTATTTCAAAACTTGAATGTTCATGTAGGATGTTCAATTCAGAGAAATGATGATGATTAAACAGGGACATATATTTATATACTTCTGGTATTCTAAAAAACTGTGGGTTGTCAATTCAATGTTAGTAAATATAAACTCATCCCCTTTGGTGTGCTTAGATATCCAATATCATATATTTATGTGATGATGCTAGAAGAAACTGATCAGCCCTAGGGATCAGCAAATACAGTAGTAATTTTAAAAATCATACTGAGCATATCCCAACTTCTATGAGAAAGGCAAAGTTTGTGACCTCTTATGAATTCTCACAGACATGAAAATAGTTCTCAGTGGCCTACCATGAGTTCACCATCTTCATCAGAGTAACCATTCTGATGGCATTTGTCTCACTCTCTTAGAAAATTCAATCTTGAAGTGGCCTGTCACCAAATGCAGAGTTCAGAAAATGCCTGGCTACTGCAGTCTATAATGGTGAGAATTAGTGCATAAAGTTGATTGCAGCTCTGCTTTTAACTTACAGGTCTTGTATTTGAATCACTGTGACATGAACACTTGTGAGTGCTTTTAAGTAGCAGATGATTTTAAATACCCAGTGTGAGACCACTATTCTGCTTATTGGAAGACTGAGATGACTGAAGAAGTTCTATATTTAGTCCATAAAGAAAAATTTCAGGATTATCCTACTTACAGGTCCTCTTGTGATTTGTGCAATAAATTTACAATTTTTCACAGTTAGGATTCACATAAAAAATAATAAGTCTCAGAATACCAAACAATTGTCCTTTCTTATTTTTTAAAATAAGCTGGATTTTTGTATACTGCTGTTCACATGTAGAATATATATAGTAGCTCTGCCTTATTCTCCATGCTCATGCTCTCAAATTATGAAAAACATAGAGAAGCTAACATTTCGGAACAACATACATTCTAGCATAACATGCAACTCATCTATTGCTGCATTCAGAAATATGAAGATGCATTTTAAAATCATACAAACTAAGAAATACATATATACAGGGTGGTTCAAAATTCCAAGTACAAACTTTGAGAGGAGGTAGAGAACATCAAAATCAACCATATTCACATAGGAAAGCATGACCGGAAACACCACCGGAAGGTACTAACAGGGACACAAAGATACAGAAATATCACAAGGCAGTAAGTAGTGTAAAAAACTTTATTAGGCAGAACTGAACAGTTCAATAGTAGTTGGATACATAATATGATAAACGAGGTGCATGTCTGCCATCTCAGCATTCGTAAAACGACGCATGTTCTTTGTACAACATCGAAAGCTTGAATGAGGAAGCCCCAATTACTCACCTGAAGCGCTGGCTAACAGCATCACCTATCACTTTGGGTGGCATTTCCGGTCATGCTTTCCTATGTGAATATGGTTGATTTTGATGTTCTCTACCTCCCCTCAAAGTTTGTATGTGGAATTTTGAACCACCCTGTAAATCTATTGGTGTAATCTATATATCTATTGGTGTTAGCTTTATGTTCTTATAAGTTTATTTATTTATTTTATTTATGCTTATGGCTACATGAAACTGGTAAGCAAAGAGTACAATCACAATTTCCAGCAACAAATGAAAATCTTAACATATAAAGGTTCATTACATAAAAGGCATAACCAGCTTTCTAAGTCTTTCCTTTTTTTTTAAAATAAAGCAAAAGTAACTTGTCATAATCAAGCCAGGGACAATTATCGTCCTACTGTAACAGGTATGACAAGGCTGCATGTTCTCACAACACTTCACAACATAAATGTAGCTGTATCCTAGGTTTAATTAGAGAGCAGTTGGGTCTTGTGTGAGAAAACTTGATCCATTAGAGGGGGCCCATTTCACATTACATCATCTTCTAACATGAGGAGGAGTTTTGTTGATACCATGACGAGGACTATGAGAGTGACTACGAGAATAGCGTCTTCATGGTGAGATGGGACTGTGATCTTCTGTTTCCTCCATAACCACCGCCACATCAACTACAGGTCAAGGTCCAGGCTGGAAAGCCAATTTAAGCCTTATCCGTCACTTTGTGGATGTCCTGTAGGCTACCACCATGAAATTGGCGCCTTGAGCAGTTGTACACAATATCAGTAATCGTCTGAGCCACGGAGAACAATCACAATAAGAGTGATCTGACAGCCCCCACTTATGTAGAAGGTAGCCACATCTGCCCTGACTGGTTCTGATCCTGTTTATTGATGACCAAATATTCCTAGGAAGATCAAAACCAGGCTGCAGAGCACAGGGATCTTCTACCAGAAAGCCGTTCGTTGGACCAGTGTTCTCTCCATGTGTCAGGTATTGATGGCAGCGCAGCTGAAGAGAGTTCGTCCATGGACCAGAGAGGCTTTCTAGATTTGAGGTGTACTGATGTAGGGGCAGGAGTGGGTTGCTCACTGCTTTATTAAATTCGTTAATCGAGGCTTGTCTTCTCCATATGTGTGGTGGAGCAATGTTAGATAAAACAGGCAGCCAGGAGAGAGGGGTGCTTCTCAATGCCCCACTAATTGTGCGCATGGTAGAGTTTAGCTGGGTGTCTATAATTTTATTGTGTGTACTTCTTTCCCAGACAGGGGCACAATATTCTGCTGCAGAGAATGCAAGGGCTAGTGCAGACGACCTTAGGACTTCTGCACCACAACCCTAGGTTGTTCCAGCAAGCCTTGAAATGATATTATTTCTGTTTTTAATTTTATTGGAGAGGTTGATGGTTGCCTTTTATAAGTTAGGCTTCTGTCCAGACTCACCTCAAGGTATTTTGGGTGAGGCTCGTGTTCTACCATTTTTCCACAGAAAGAAAGGTTGAGTTGTCGATTCGCCTCTGCATTGTACAGGTGGAATACTGAGGACACTGTTTTCGTTGGATTTGGCTTCAAGTACTCTTCCAGGGTGTTCAGGTCTGTATTCAAGGTTGATTCTAGGTTGGTAAAGGAGGTGGATTGATGTAAGATCACTAGGTCATCAGCATACATACATATACAGTACTTGCTTGATCTGGTATGAGGTAGATCATACACGTAGATATTAAAAAGTATAGGGGATACACAGAGACCTGAGGAAGACCGTCGTGAAAGAATATGGGCCTGCTCTTTTTTCCGCCAATATGGACCCGGATCTTTCTGTTAGAGAGAATAGAATCAAAAAGTTGTCAAGTTTTTTTACACTTTATAATATTTCCAAGTTTTAGGAGGAGGCCCCTGATCCAGACAGTGTCATAAGCAGATGTTAGGTCAATGAAAGTGGCTCCAGATTTAAGTTTCTTCTGGAAGCCTGCTTCAATTTGAGTTGTCAGGGCCAGGATCTGGTCACAGCAACTTCTTCCTGGCCTGAAGCCAGCTTGTTCAGTTGGGAGTGCGCTTTCGATGAGTGGTGAAATTCTTTTAAGGAGAATTCTTTCAAAGAGCTTAAAGGTGGTGCAAAGCAAGAAAATAGGCCGCAGGTTTTTCACATCATTTGGATCTTTCCCTGGTTTGGGCACGGTAATTATTTTGGCTTCCTGCTACAGCTTTGGTAGTTTACCAGTCATGATGATTTCTGAGAAAAGGGCAGCCAGTCATGTTTGGCCATGTTGACCAAGATGTTTTAGGAACTCAGGGAGTATACCATCCACTCCTGCAGCTTTGCCATTCTTGGTAAGTTTTAAGGCTATTTGTACCTCTTCCCGAGATACTGGTGTACAAGTTCAGGAAACTCAGGTTCCATCCTCAGGATTTGTCTGGTGGAAGCTTGTACAGCAATTTTCCTGGTAGAGCTGGGATGAATCTTGGAGGTTTTCAATAAATGGTTAGCCATTTGATCAGGAGTTATCTCTGTTGTTTAGTGTGTTGTTGGCTCTGCTCCACCTAATTTTCTCAGAAGTGACCAGCTTCTCCGACTAGATGTGATGAAATGGAGTTCATTGATGGTCGAGATCCATCTTTCCTTTCTGTTTTTATCCAGGGTTGATATGAGCTCCTTAGCAATAGTTGGATCTTCAGATTCCTCATATTTGGCTAGGAGGTCCTCACTTTCTCTACTCAACATGGGCTATATTGTTTTCTGTAGCCTCTAGGGATAGAGGCTTTTGCTGCAGATTTGAGTAGTTTAACAAATCTAAGATAGCAATTAGGAGTAGGTGGAATTGCTCTAATGGTTTGCTCAATTTGTTTCTGAAATGCAGTGCAGTTAGACCTGCGGAGATTCCATCTAACGATTTGGGTTCCGCTGATGACTGGGATTGATATTCCTATCTCTATTAATGTAGGACGATGTTGACTATTAGGGAATCTGTTAAGGATGGTTCTGGTTGATGGTGGTCTTCGGAGTCTTTAGTGACTGTGCACAGATCTGGGATGTAGGTTCTGTTCCATCTGGCTGAGTAACGAGTGCCATCTTGCGTGGCATCATAATTCAAATATAAGTTATATGTATCCATCCAGTTAGCTAGATTATTACCATCCCGGTTGTTAGAGGAATAGCCCCACATGGTGTGATGGGAATTGAAGTCACCAACATAGATAGCAGGGCGAGGAAGAGGTCGGTCCATCTGATCAGGCCAGGATTGCGATGGAGGTTTATAGACATTGTATATGGTGATATTTTGAACTTTAATACCTATGGAGTATTCTGTATCAGAAACACTTTGGGTTATATCCTTGAGACCAGGCCAGATATAGGTTGCTAAGCCATGCTTGAGGTGGCAGTTATAAGACACGAGAATGAGTCCTGGGATCTTTAGTATTTTGTAACAGTGAAGTGAAATGCATGTGAATGGTAAAGCAACAGTGAACAACTAGACATTCACTTTAGAATTATGTTCAAATTAACTTGTAACAGAAGCAATGATTTTTGATACTGACATATTTAATTTGTATCTAGGATTGCTAACCTGTATTTGAAACATGGCTCTGCTTATATTAAAGATACCAAGCAATTTTAAATGAAACTTGGTTTTAATCACATTTCCTAAGTAAGCAAACAGACCAGTAAGTCAAGTTTGCGCCTGCACGTAGTGCAAGTCTGGGCGACTCCACGTAGTGCAACTTACCTGTCTGTTTGCTTACTTGGGAAATACGATTAAAACCAAGTTTCATTTAAAATTGCTTGGTATCTTTAATATATAACATACCCAAGGTAAAAAAAAAAACTTTCCACATGGCTCTGCTTAGTTTCTTGAATGCTTTAATGTGAAGTTCTGTTCATAGCCTTGTAATACTGCTTTGTCTGTTATGCCATCTGTATTCTAAAACTAAGCACTGTCTTTTGTACGGCTAGTAGATGTTTTTTTTTTTTTGCTAAATTTCTGCTGTTCATATAGACCACTTGGCTTTCTGCCAAACCCACTTTGATTATTATATTATCATTATCATATTTCATTTACCTCATTCACTAAAAAATGTATTTACCTTAATAGTCAAAAAGAAAACTGAAATTGCATAATCTGCAAACCTGGGATGGCTAAATTCATGAACATTTTAGTTACTTGTCATGCATCATTAGTTTTTAGTCAATTAAAATGTGTAAGTAAAATAAAATTTATATGCATTTTTTCTATGAAATAGAAAAAAATGTTGCAAAAAATAATCATTTACAATTATGAATCTTTTTGCAATGTTTTTTTATGCTAGAATTGTTATAATTAGTTTCAGTATTGTAACTATTTAATATTTACACCTGCCATGTGTCCAATTATAATTGACATTTATGTTTAAAAAACAGTGTTTTAGATTAAACTGTAATTAGAAGATATATTTGTAATAATTTCAAAGAAAAAACAGGTTAAACTGGTTATTTTAAAAACAGTATTTTATTATTTCACACAGAATGTATTCAATGTACAGTAATACAGTTATTTCTCATAAAGACATTCTTATTTTACTAAAGTTAATGTGGCAGCCATTCTTGCTTGACAAGAGAAATGCTCTTAGAAGACTGGTGCTGGAATAATAAATCTACAAATATGAATTTCTAAGCAAAAATGAATCCTATGGCAGTAATAGTATAATTAAATGGACATACCAGAAAAAAGTTACTAAATAGGCAATATTTGAAGAAAACTTCAATATTTGAAGAAAAAACAACAAACAAACAAACAAACAAACAAAAAAATATTCTTCTTCTTTCTCAAAGACACGAGTACTATGATGATTTATTATTATTATTCAGAAACAAGTGAAGGAGTTAAACAACCTGAACTGTGAAGAGTCCTATTTTTCTAATATATTCTATTTGTAAGATATTAAGAAAAATTTTTATATAACAAAACCTGCGGTAAATTCACTAAAAAAAAAAAAAAAAACCATGTACTAATCACAGTAATGACTATTTAATTCGTAAATATTTCTTGGGATGAAATATCATCATCAAATTCCTGCCATGTACCCTCAAGGGGTGTACAGGATATGATAGTACTACATGAAAAAAATTACATCATTACTAACTTCCTATCTACAATTTTCCTCCAAATCAGTCTGTTACTTGTCAAGACTCCAACATTATCAGATCTTATATTTCTACCGTCTAAGGCACTTTGTATCGTATCAATCCACCTATATCTTGGTCTTCCTCTGGGTTGTTTTGCTGCCAACCTGGCAGAGAACACTTGTTTTGCTAATCTTTCTTTGCCCATTCTGTTTAAGTGACCATACCACCTGAGATTAGCTCTGCTAACGCATTCCTAGATGCTGACAATGTCAAGGACTTGACATTGTCAGCATCTAGGAATGTCAAGGAATGCGTTAATGGCAATATCATATTAAAAACGAGGATATTAGGAAAGTCCTTTCCTAATATCCTCATTTTTAATATGATATTGCCATTGATGCCATCTGTTCACGCCTATAATCTTTCTCAGGACTCTCATATTTGCGGTCTCTAATCTTTGGTCAAGTGTTTACTTCTGACCCAGCTCTCAGATCCATAAGTTAAAACTGGTTTGAACTGTCTTGTATACAGCTTATTTAGTGTTCCGACTAATTTCTCTCTTATTCCATATGAATTTATTCAATTGACTTCCCACCATACTAGCTTTGCTGATTCTGTTGTCTATTTCTACATTTAATTTACCATCTTCACTAAAAATCGTGCCTAAGTAGGTGAAATGTTTTACTTGTTCCACAGGTTTTCCATTCACAACACAGTTGACATTTTCAATGATTTTGCCTATTTTCATTGTCTTTGTTTTTTTATTGCTGACCTTCATACCATATCTATTACAACAGCTATTCAATTTAGTCAGAGAATCTTGCAGACTTGTAGTGGATTTATTTAGAAGTATAACATCATCCACATAAAGCAAAGAGCTGACATTAACATCTCCAATTTTGATATCATGTTTAATACCACTTTCCTTCATAATGTGATCCATATAGATAATGAATAACAGAGGGGATAATGTACATCCTTGTCTCACACCAGATTTAACATTAAACCATCTTCCTGTACTTCCTTCAATTCTAACTAGTGACATACAACTCAAATAAACTCTAAGTATTGCTTGATATAATGCCCCATTGACACCATATAACTGTAGCGTATTGAATAGCTTCTCTCTTGGCACCTTGTCATATGCCTTTTCCAAATCGACAAAACTTAAATACAGATCTTTGTTATATTCGCATGCTTTCTTGACTATCTGTCATAAAGTGAAGATCTGATCCTGACAGTCTCTATTTGGCCTGAATCCAACTTGTTCTTCACCCAGCTTTTCTTCCACAATTCTTCTCAATCATTTCTCAAGTATACTTGCATAGATCTTGCCAGGAACACTCAGTAGGGAAATACCTGTAGGAAAAACTGTAGCGTATTGAATAGCTTCTCTCTTGGCACCTTGTCATATGCCTTTTCCAAATCGACAAAACTTAAATACAGATCGTTGTTATATTCTCATGCTTTCTCGACTATCTGTCGTAAAGTGAAGATCTGATCCGGACAGCCTCTATTTGGCCTGAATCCAGCTTGTTCTTCACCAAGCTTTTCTTCCACAATTCTTCTCAATCGTTTCTCAAGTATACTTGCATAGATCTTGCCAGGAACACTCAGTAGGGAAATACCTCTGTAATTATCACATTCAGTTTTATTTCCCTTTTTATATATGGGCACTATAAGAGCTCTACTCCAATCGGGAATTCGTCTCTCTGTCTAGGCTTTCTGAGCTATGCAGTGCAGTCACTGTAAGACTTTTATACCACTATACTTCAGCATTTCTGGTCGAATATCATCTATTCCTGCTGCCTTTCCACATTTTAAGCCTTTGATGGCTTTTTCTACTTCGAGTATGGATATGTATTCCTGACTGCATGCCTGGTCAGTGTTTTTTACCACTGTGCTGTCATCACTGCTTGTTTCATTTAGCAGTTTATCAAAGTAATTACAACATACTTCAAGGATATCTTTTTCTTCCATTTTCATGTCAACTTTATCATCTCTAGCTCCTTTTACAGCACTCTTTCCTCCATTCCTAAGCTTCTTCAACAACCTCCAGAATATTTTGCCACCTTGATATTTATTTTCTATATTCTTGTCAAAGTCCTCCCATGACTTTTGTTTAGCTAGTTTTACACAGTGTTTAGCATTCTTGCATTTGTCTCTGTATTTTCTAAGAGCACAAGCTGACTTATTTGCCAGGAACTTTTGATATGCTTTCTTCTTTTCCTTCACTGCCTCTTTAACTTCCTGTGTCCACCATGGAGTCCTGATTTTTCTATCCTTGCAGACAACCTCACCACATGCCTCTCTGGTTGAATCAATCAGGGTTTTCTTCAAGGCTTGCTACTGAATCTCCAAGGTTTGATTCCTGTTCTCAAACTCTTTCATTTTTCTTCAATAATCTTTGTGTATTTTAGTCTACATTTCACATCTGAGAGCTGCTCAACTTTTATTTGCTTTAAAACTTTCTTACATATCATTCTTTTCAATATGAAAGTCAATTTTATCCTGCTCAAGACTAAATAGTGATCACTTCCAATTTCATATCCTCTGTACACTCTGGTGTCCTGCACCAGGGAGAAAACATCACTATCAACAATAACATAGTCAATGAGACTTTTCTTATTCCTTGCCTCTTCTCTCCGTGTGAATTTGTGCACATTTTTATGTTGGAACATGGTGTTAGTAATAACCAGTCCATGTCCTGAGCAGAAATCCAACAGATATTTGCCATTATTATTAGCCTTGCTCTTTTCTACAAATTTTCCGAAAATATTTTTGTATGTCTCACAATCATTTCCTACTCTGCTATTTAGTTCCCCAACAAGGACCAACTTTTCCTTTTTCATTGGGTCAGTTGCTTTTTCTAAAGCCTCAAAAAATTCCTCCACTTCTACCTTAGTAGAACCTTCTGTGGGACCATAGGCACAAATGTCTCATTGTCCAATTCCCCATTCTGATATTTGCAGAAATCACGCTACTTGACACTGCCTGCCATTCAAGAAGATGAGTCTCGTATTTTGTGTTGAATACTATGGGCTATTCCTTCTTTTCCTTGATTGTCATTGCCTGAATATAACATATTGTATTTATTGCTCTGAAAGAACTCGCCAGTTTTTGTCTTTTTTTGTTTCAGTCACTCCTATTATGTCGATCTGGTGCTTATCTAATTCCTCAGCTAGCTCCATTTCTTTGCCATTCAGGCTTCTTATGTTGATAGTACTGATCTTTAACTCTGGTGATGTTGAGTTGGTGTGTATGTATTTTCAGATTTGTTGCAGTAGCTGAATTTTCGCTGTTCGCCCTGGCGAAAACAATGGGGGCCTTGTTTAACCGGGCGATGCCCCCAGCCGGCATGAAATTTTGTCATGTTGTACCATCATTTTTTATTTTGGTTTTTACCAATAAGAATTCAATTTGGTCAGCTAAATCCAAATTGCCAGCCCATCCTCATTCGTTCAGTATCCAGGTAGATACCTAACAGGGTGCACCACGAGAAGGTGAGGAGTGGACATTAGATGAGAAGCCCTGGTCTTTTCTCTGCATTCCTTTTAAGGCTATGTGGAGGTCTCCTCTCAGTTATACAACTTTGACCCTTAAGCACCCAATACAACTAAGCTCATTTAAAAGTTAACAGCTTATATTTTTCTAGAGTAATACTAGCATTCTTCTCAAAACTGAAAGTGACTAAAGGGTTAACACTTAATGTACAAAACTGAATCAGTTAAATAAATAAAAATGCACCAATTTTATGTTAACACTTATTTATGTTAATTATACTATAGGTAAGGAAAATTCAAAAGTCATGTCCAATTGGTGTAATGACAAACTTAATTCTTGAAAATGATTAACTCAAGATCAAGATGATACTTGAGATTGAATAATAACATCTGTGTCTATATTTAAAAAAGGGAAAAAAAATTGTGGCAGTAAGATATTATGTGCAACGATTTAAAACGTTAATTTTTCAGATAATTATTTCCCAAATTGAAAGTGACATGGAATGAATATTGTTAAGACTTAGTTGATGTTCAGAGAGTTCTTTGAATAAGCTTGCAAATTTAAAAGAATGGCAATGAAAAAGTTTAATACTGTGGTCACCTAATCTAGACACACCAAGCTGGCAGAAGCAGATATAATTTGTATATTCTTTATATCTAACCTCTGCAGAACAACCAGTATGACTTAGTAGAGGTCACATGAACAAGCATATATACACCATGAAGACAAGACAGCAGGGATACGTTATGGTCAGAATGTTAATTCTGTTGAAGTTAGGCATGAAAAACATATGAATTACATCCATTTCCATCAACTTGGCTAGATTAGGTGGCTGGGCATTAGCACTGTGTTAAAGATCAAGATGATACTGAGTTTTAGTTCTTTTAATTATGCAAGATTATTCAAAGAATCCTGTTAAGATTTCTATATGTCAATCTCCCACATTCAAATAGTCATATAGTCATTCAAAAATGGTGAAAAATTAAAAAAGTGCTCTTAATAACTTCTGCTTTAATTTTTTTATTTTTAATTTTTTAAAAAAGTACCTGAGATGTCACTGTTCAACTTTAAATGCAGTTACTTAAGTGATTTTGCATGTTAACTGTTTACCATGTAGCCAATCATTCTAACAAATAGTGTTACACATAGAAATATATGCTCAATTATACTTGACAAAAAATTATATTCTTGTTTATATTCCTTACCCAAGTGTGTGAACAGTCTGCATGTGAAGCAACTTCATGAGTAGGTTATTTGTATACAGCAGTAGATGACTTCACATCAAATTGCCCAAGTACCCAATAATGCACAACCCACTTCCTAGGATATTTATATTGCTATGCATTATAGGAAGGTTACTACCCAAACTAATTTTGATATTTAGTGATGCCTCATATTCAAACAATTCATGTGCAAATTTTTGTTTGCTCATGCTTTGATAAGTGATAAAAACAATAATTTCTTCTCATCCTCCACTTACATTTTAGGCTCGATGGTCAATTATGGCCAAGTAACTTGTCATCCTAAAAACTCTGGCAGCTTATCCTATCTGCACCTGTTAAGTGCATGTATTCTCTGGCCAGTTTGTTTGTCAGTCTTGTAGGATGAAAAACTTGAGTTTTCAGAAGGAAAACCACCCCCATTTAAGGCTGGCTAATACCTCCAGTTGAAAAGACCTAACAAAGATTCTTCATGTCCAAGATAGGATTTGAACCGGTCTTTCCATCCAAAGGACATCACCTTAAACTTTAGTTTTATCCTTAAATGCATTTTTTATCCATTAAAATTTATTATAAAAATGTTACAAGAACACAAGCCTGAAATGCAACATCGATCTTCTAATTCTGCAGATGCCAGGATTATGAAGTAGAAAAGATTTGAAACAGCAGATTTAGTCCAACCAGCAACCAGATGTCTGAGATTTTTCCCATTCCTGATGTAAATTTAGCTTTTCATTGCATAAAATAATATTTAATTTAAAAGCGCCTTTTTTTTTTTTTTTTTTAAAGCAGTATGAATTTTTTTCCCAATTAATTGTTGTATTTATAATGATTTATATGGATATGGAGGCAAATGACTTTGCATCAAATTGTCCTAGTATCCAATAAGATAATAAATAATTAAAACTGATGACAATATAAAGCATTAAAAATGTTAATAAAATCAAGCAACATGTATCCTAAATATATATATATCCTAAGTTATAGGCAAATTTAGTTTGTTGGAAATGCAAATCTTGCATTGGTTCGCACTCACTTTGCTTGCTATAAAATTGACAAATTTGCAACTTACGCATATGCCAAGGAGTCTTCCACTAGGACAAAGTAGACAAAGGCTATACAGGCGAGTAGATTAGCCACAACAGTTAATAAACTGGTAAACTGCCGCTTACCCTGAAACATTTCATTTAAATTTATGGACAAATTCTCAAGCATAAATGATAGTTTCATTCATTTCTAAATTAGCATATCACTGAACAAATAAGATACTTGAATAATAATATATTAATTTAAAAATTATCACAAATAAAATGATAAAAAAATAAAGTGCATCCTAAAATATACATATACTGTGTTAAGTTTTTTTAAAAATGTCAAAACAAAAAGAAATATTGATTTTTAAATTGGTACTATTTATCAAACAGGTGATTAGTATAAAGGTACAAGAATTACTGCAAAAAACTGCCAATACATTTTACCAATTAATCATGAACTACTGGTTCCGGTATTTTCTGTATAGACCTTCAAGACAATGCAATACATTAAGAAGAAAATAGTAAAATGAAACGTGGTACACCATAAAATCACATTCTAAAATTCATTAATTTTATCATCACACCATATTTCACAAAAATTAAGCATTATACATATGCTAAAAAACAGGGCAACCTCTACCATAAGAGACGACAAAGCATTAACAGACGAATTAGATTTTATTCTCCAAACACTAACAAACAATGGATATCTGAAAAAAATAACAAAAATAATACTTTTCTCCAACCCCTCTCAACAGCAAATTCAAGAAACTCATCACAGGACTTCTATTTCCATTTCTTTTGCTGGCACACTTTCACAAAAAACTGCCAACCTGCTAAAGCCTCATGACATTCGAGTTGCTTTCAAACCAATGAAGACAGTATGCAATATGTTACGTTCACCTAAAGACAAGAATCCTTTCAATAAACACCCTGGAGTTTACAACATTCTTTGTTCTTGCAGCCCTGAATTACATCGGACAAACTTCTAGAAGGCTAGAAATAAGACAAAAGGAGCACATCGGAGACATAAACAACAACAGCGAGGACAATTCTGGTTTAGCTTTCCATTTTTCCAACACTAACCACAACATTGAATGTGATAAAGGTACTACGCCATACATAGAAGAGGATTACAGCTCCTGCAACATAAAAGAAGCCACAACAGTTATCTGCTCACAAGGCACCCTGAACAGAAACCAAGGGATAATCCTTTGTGATATCTGGAAATCACTCATAAGATCTCTCAACACATCCGAGTTCAACTTTGCATCCAATCATAGGACACACCTGCTTAACAATGATTGACCAAATGCTAACATCCACGCATTTGTGTAACGGTTTCTATGAATTTGATATTTTTTCATCTTTCAGTTATATTAATTCATAACTTAAGTTCATTTTTGTTTTTAAGCTGTTATGTGTAGATTTATCTGGCCCAGAAGAAGCCACCAGTTAACGTGGCGAAATTAGGTAGGCTAACAGTTTGTATCAAAATATCCGACTTATTAAACCCAATTTTTCTGTCATCTTATGTAATAAGAACTCATATTACATAACATATGTGGAAGTATTTAATAATTCCACATTTCCTGTGATGAGTGATGTGCTATGTGATGAATATATTGACTGAAGGACTGTTTGTGGTAGACTTAAGGACATTAAGAAAGGATACAGTTTGATTCCATTTGATTCTATTTCCAAGGTAAATTTAATTCCATAATGAAGGCTATTTTTTGTAGAAGACATCTAGGTAATTCAGGTAACTCTCTTAGGTAATTCAGGCCACAACCTTGTGCTTATCTCTTCTCCCACTGAGAAACACCCACATAGACATTCTCAACCAAGAGTCATCTGGCATTATAAGACCAAGTGGGATGACCCCTGAGAGTTCTATTGCCTCATTTCCATGACTGGATTATTGATTTTGGCCTTCCAACCCAAGCATATGCACTGAACACATCACTGAAATACTTCTCTACAGAATGGAAGCACAAATTCCACATTCTTACTAAATAACTTAAGGAATTCACAACGTATACTAGAATATGAATTAAATTAAATTTAATATATATTTACAAAATTTCAGCAACGTCACACTACCATCTTCATGGGAACTTAAGATAAAGACACGTACACGCAGGCACTACAAACAGCAAATGAGAGTTCTATGCTGTTTGTAGTGCCTGCGTGTACGTGTCTTTATCTTAAGTTCCCACGAAGATGGCAGAGTGACGTTGCTGAAATTTTGGAAATATATATTAAAGTTTAATTTAATTTATATTCTAGTATACGTTGTGAATTCCTTAAGTTATTTAGTAATCATGTATAAGCCTTTCTACAAGAAATTCCACATTCCACGCTAAATTTCCATCTCCTAAGCAAGCCCTGGTTCTTCAAAAGATGTGCCAAGGCTGTACAAATGAAGAACCTAGCATACTGCAACTGAACTCCAGCTTCTCTCATTGCTTACATCAAAGTCCGAAACAGCTGCAAGAAAATCATCAATGAATCAAAAACCAATTTCTAAACAGCCAAAAAAGCAGGGCGTTTGCATCATACCCAAATGGCAGCTGTGCAATTTTGGTCACTAGCCAAAGCAGTTTTGCCCAACACTGCTCTATTGCTACTGCAGCAAAATGGAACTACTGCATCGTCACCCACAGAAAAAGCTAATCTCCTGATATCATACTTTCCCTCAAATGCCTGAACAGATGATTTTGATAAATGTCCCCCAACCATTCCAAACACTCAATGCCACCTCTGACCTTTCTTTAGGAAGTGATCAGAAAAATCTTATCCATCCAAATTACATATCGAAAAGTCTCCTGGCCCTAACGGCATTCCTCCAATTGTCCTGAAGATTTGCGCTCATGCTTAACATTGACTCCTATTCTATGTCACCGCTTTATGCTCTCTTACTCCACCAGCATCTGCCCTACACTCTGGAAATAAGCCCATATCCAACCTATTCCCAAGAAGGGCAAAGATCCTTACTAATCAAACTATCGCCTAATCTCTCTCACCTCCGTCTTCTCCAAAGTAATGGAGAGAACAATCAACACCCAAATGCTATGCTATGCTACCTTGAAAGTACTCAACTAATAAATGACAATCAGTGTGGATTCTGCTGATGCCGTTTCAACATGGGACCTGCTCACCTATGTCACACACCTTTGGATAAGCACCATGGATAAGTTTGGTGAATCCCAAGTAGTTGCATTAGATATCTCCAAGGCTTTCAACTGGGTCTGGAACAAGGGCCCATTAAGTAAACTTTCATCATTCAGTCTTGTGACTTCTGCAACTGGGTTGCCAATTTTCTCACTGGATGCACATTGCATGTGATGATGGATCCCTAGCTTCTAATTATGAAACTGATGCTGAAACAGGTTCCACCAGGTTCTACTCTCTCACCCACCCTGTTTCTTCTATACGTTAATGACTTGCTCCAGTAGACCACTAATCCAATACAGTTTTGCTGATGACAATAGACCTGCATTTCTCCTTCTCACTTGACAAAGTTGAAAACATGTTGAAACAAACCACCAAAACTCACAGGGCAACAACTTCTACAAGCCTAAATTTTGATCTCCAAACCATTTTTGTCATTTTTGATGGGGCTCAGATAACCTTGTCAATTTCAATGCCTGCAAAACACAATTTTTCTTTATTTCCCATAAAAAGAACTATATTGTCTCAGTCTTACTTTTGACAATACCCAAATCTCTAGACAAGAGGAGCTCTATCTCTCTCTCCTTGGGATTACCTTGACATCAAGACTCTCTTGACATAAACACGTTACAACCATTGCATCTTTGCCATCCAAAATATTAGGATTCCCATTTTGTTCAAGGCATTACTTTATCCCCAAACAACCATTAACCCTGTACAAATCCCAAATCTGCCCATCCATCGAGTACTGCTCATACATTTGTGGAGGTACCCATAAGAGCTCCCTAAAAATACTCGAGGCAATACAGACGAGAGCTGTCAGACTGATTAACAACTAATTTCTTACTAACTCACTCCAACCACTGTCGCACATGTGTCTAGTATCTACTGTATGCATCTTCTATATTTCCATGGTAAATGTTCATCAGAACTAACAACAATAATTCCCCCTCTCTTTACCAAATCAATTGAAACATGTGCAGCTACTACCCAAAATCCTTTCGCAGTCAAACTCCATATTCATAGAACAAGTTTCTCTTCCACCTCCTTTCATTCCTACTGCTGCTGTAGTCTGGAACAGCCTTCCCTGTCATGTGTTCCCAAGGAATACAATGCACAAGCCTTCAAATCCAATGTGAACTCTTCGTTTCTCAATTCTTTTTCCCATACATGATACTAACACACTATAGGTTGAACAACCAACCTCTCATGTATGGACCTAGAAAAAAAAAAATAATAATAATAATAATCTAAATTCTGTTGCGATTTATTGCAGATTGTTACATGGACAACATTTATGCAAAGACAA
Source organism: Typopeltis vanoorti (assembly GCF_054136105.1). Taxonomy (NCBI): domain Eukaryota; kingdom Metazoa; phylum Arthropoda; class Arachnida; order Uropygi; family Thelyphonidae; genus Typopeltis; species Typopeltis vanoorti. Next base: position 30,578,820 of record NC_143564.1, on the reverse strand, counting down.
AGTAAAGGTTCTACTTCCAAAATAAATTTGATTCCATGATGAAGGCTATTTTTTGTAGGAAGACATCTAAATCCTGATGTGATTTATTGTAGATTGCAAAAATGCTGTCCATATAATGAAGCCAAATAAAGATTTTGAATCAAAAGTAGATTTTTTTCTTCGAGATGTTCCAAATAAGTTTGCAAGAGTGAGGGAAACTGGGGAGCCCATTGCAGTTATTCAATTTATCTCTAAGGTTTTCCATTCCAGCTGAAATATCTGACAAACTTAAATCCAATAGAAATTTAGACGATTAATACTTTCATGGTGTCATTTAGAGGAATGATGGTGAAGGCAAGATAATGTCAAAACTGACCATTGATTAAGTGATTATTTATTAATTTATTATTTCTTTATTTATTAATCAAAGGAGCAGGTATAAAATCTCTAATTTATGAAATAAATCAGGGGTATTCTTCATAGAAGAGAAGATGTGACTGATAAAGGGAGTGAATGAGAGATTAGAGAAACTTTGAAATTTTGTAAGCAGGACTTTCTATAGAATCAATAATTGTTTGCAGAGGATATCCAGGCTTGTCGAGTACAGGAAGACTATAAACTCTTGGTGGTCTTGGATGATTGGTTCAAAGTCCTGAAACAGTACCTGGAGTGAGGTACTGTTTAAGGACTTAAACAGTACCTGGAGTGAGGGAGATTACATAATCTAATAAAGTGTTAACTTTATTCAGCTGATATTAACAGGTTGCTTGCTGATTAAACAACACAGGTGTTTCAATCCCATAATAGTATATTATATGTTTATACAGGGTGTCCCAGAATTAGCTATTTCAGTGAAATGGGACAAACATTTTTAAAAACTCATGTTAAATATATGTTATAAATGTAAAAATTTTTAAATTATTTTAATTTTATTTTCATCTCCTTTCAGAACCCTAACCCTAATAACATATCCAAGACAATAATTCATAGAATCTTGCATTCGACACTGATGAAAAAGACATCACATTCAGTTACTGCATGCCTAAAATGAGAGGATTATCCAAATCAAGCAGCCAAGTGTGCAGAATTTCTGGATCAGATTGAAAATGGAGGTTTATTGGATAACATTTTATTCAGTGATGAGGCGACTTCTCACACGTGCGGTAAAGTCAATTGACACAATTGTCGTAACTGGTCAAATCAAAAACCATCTGAGGTCATACATTGGCAAACAGATTCTCAAATTAAATTAAGGGGATAAAAAGCCATTTGGCTTTTTATCTTAGACTCTCCAAAAGTTAACGTGTGGCTTGGAATGACTAAATCCAAAATTTATGGCCCATTCTTCTTTCAAGAAGCATCTGTAACAGGTACTGTCTACGTTGATATGCTTCAGCAGTTTCTCAAACCACAGCTTCTTGATGATGGCATTCTTGATAATGTTGTGTTTCAGCAAGATGGAGCACCATGTCATTATGCACTAATTGTCTGAGAAACCTCAACAAATGCTTTTCGAATGGGTGGATTGGATGTGGAGGATCTTGACCTCCACGTTCTCTGGATTTGACACCCTTGGATTTCTTTGCATGAGGTTTCATAAAAACAAAGGTATATCGTCAAAAGATCAATAGTTTAGCTGGACTTAAAGAACACATTCAGTTAGCAGTGCAGAACATAACTCCTGAAATGCTTCAAAACATGTTTTGCAAAGCTAAGGATTTGAAATTTGCAGGGATACAGATGGAGCATATGTTGAAAGTTCTCAATAAAGGTTGACTTATGATTTATAAATCTATCTGTTTTTGTATCATAATTAGGTAATAAACATGAAATTATGTCAGTTTTTAATAGATTTGTCCGATTTAATAGAAATAGCTAATTCTGGGACACCCTGTATTTGGAAGAGTCTAATATAACCACAATACTGTGGCTGTATTAGACAGCAGCAATATTACTGTTGTAACAATATTGCTGTGCTATATTGTTATTACATAGACTAAGAAGAGCTTTTAATTCTGAGACAGGGATACCAAGAGATGGTGGTTTTGAACCATAAACATTTTTGACAACCTCAAAGAGCAATTTATTTTTATTCTCATAGGAGAGATATGTTATGTTCAACATTACATAGAAAATCTAAATATGGGGAATGTTTTGGAGCAATTGCAAATTTGTGGGCTTAAGCCAGGATATTAAATTCATTCTCTGTTAACACGTTCATTGCCAATCACGCGATGCGAGTTCTCACCAAACAGCCGATCATGCGTTATCGCGTGGACGTCACTAACTAAATAAAAAAAATAAAAAAAATTTGGCCACCACACGAAATTCCAATTTTCAGCTTGGCAATGAAAGTGTTAAGGGATGATTGCAGAGATTAATAACCTGCTTACTATGAGGGAGCTTGCTTGAACTAGTTAGTTAGTTGTAATTTAGAGGTTTTTACATTTGTTGTAGAGATGAGTCTATGAAAAGTCAAACTACTGGATTGTTTAGAGATGTTTATAATTAGATTCAACCATTCTTGATTAAGGATGATGGATAGGTCAGATTCTAATCTGAAAATTTTTAGTATCGAGAGACAGCTCTATTCTTAAATGTCTAGGTTGGTTATGCACATGAGAATAACTAGCTCATTGGTAAATTTTATATGCTTCTGGGGGTGTAATAGTTTCTTTGATGCTGGCCAAAGTGGGAATAACCATTGACATTCCTGCAATTTTTTTTTTTTTTTTTAAAAAAAAAAAAAAGCTTGAGCCAAAAGCTTACCATGTTGCAGGTATAATTTTCCAGGTTTATTGGTCTTAGCTGTTTCATCTCCATGCAGAGTTCAAATTTTTGATGTAGAGGCAAACTGTGAGTCCATAAAGAAACAAAAAGTACAGGTGAGCATAATAGAAAGATGTTAATTAACTGTAATTAATTACTCAAATATTTTGGTTTAAGTTTCTTAAACCATCATCATTGTAACAAAATAAAACTGAAAAATTCAAACAACAACGTAAATGCACAGAGAATGGCATCTATTCATGTGCAGTCATGAGCGAGTCAGGTAAATACTAGTTCTTGGAAGTTTTTCACTTGGTTATCAATGAAATTAAAGATGTCAAGAAATTACATTCTTGTTTAATCCTTTATCAAAATGTAAGCAAACAAAGTTTGTGCCTGAAGTATTTTCAGGACGTGGCAACTCGTATATAGAGGCTAGTGACTTCACGTTAATTGTTAGACATTTAATGTGACAATTAATAATTAATTGTCACATTAAATGATGTGTGCTTTTCCATGCAAAAGCACACATCATTTTGGGTGTGTATAATGCATTATGAGAAAGGCCACTACCCAGACTGGTTTCGACTTTTATTGAGGTCTCATCAGTGGGAGACAGACCCAGAAGAGATACCAAGGTTGAAGTAATGCAGTCATATATAGTCAAACTTAGTTAAACGAGTACCAGGAAATCAACAAAAGTCAAGTGTTATAACCATTAATAACTATATCAGTGATGAGTTAAATCATCTACCTATTTTTTCAATTCTCAATAACTCGATAAAGAATATTAAAAAAACGGAAGTATTACAGAAAAAAAAAATCATATAAACAGATATTTGTATGAAAATGCTCGTATAAACTACAATATACTTAATATTAAACAATTTATTTGTACATAATTTAAAAACCACACACTTAATACTAAATGCAGTTTATTTTTCCATAATTAAAAACAATACTAATTAATAATAAACATCATTTCAATTATCCAGCCAACCATTGTTACATACAAAATTGTCACATCTACATTGTTTAGTCATTTTTTCCACTTGAGACTTCAAGATCGGACCATCTATTGAGAATCCAGCAATTTTTTGTGTAGTGAACACAAAAAATTGCTTCATAGAAACAATGCTTCATAAGTAAAGGGGATAAAAATCCCTTATTGTTTTTCAGCCAGTATGCGAAACTAAGATCGAAAACTACGATCTAAACGTTTCATGCTGATGAACTGTTGGCGGATCCAAGCGTAAGTGACCACTTGGTAGTGCTACACCAAGGCAACTTGGTCACTTACGCTTGGATCCGCCGACAGTTCGTCGGCATGAAATGTTTAGATCATAGTTTTCGATCTTAGTTTCGCATACTGGCTGAAAAACAATAAGGGATTTTTATCCCCTTTACTTATCAACCTCGCCAGAAAAAATAGCCGTTTGGCTTTTCATCTTAGTTAATGCTTCATAAGCTTTGAACTTTACAAAACAATGCTTTGCAAGCACACACTTTCTATTTTTATTTTCAGTTATGTTGATTTCCAGTGCCAATATGTAACCTAAGTCACTCCTTTCACACATCTTCACAAATTATGGAAACTACCATGTTAGACTAAAACTTTAGTTTAATATAAACCAAAATAATAACTCAAAGTTTCGACCTTCACATTAAGGTCATCATCTGGAGCATAAACCAAAATATATAACAATCTACATGGTATGCTGAAGTTACACTGATTTAGTCAACCGTTAAAACTACTGGCCTGACATCTGATGAAAAAAAAAAAAACAACTACTGGCCTGACATCTGATGAAAAAAAAAAAACAAACCTTACTACATCAAAGCTAGAGTCCTGTTATTATGTTATTATCTATAGGTTACAAAATTAAATTAAACTAAACTAGATAGCAACATGTTCACACCATTTAACTTATACATATTTTTGGTCGTAAAATATTAAAAAAATAAGACTTATTTATAAACTGATCATAGGTATTTAATTTGTACGTATGTTCGTACAATATTGCCTACCGGTTTCGCTAGTAACTGACTAGCTTTCTCAAGGCTTGCGCAGTACAAAAAAAAGGTAAATGCAAAAAAAAAAAAAAAGGTTTAAGAATACAAAAAACATTAGTACCTGTTAGGTAGCTAAGGTAACACTTTCGCGTGACATGTCTGTATGAATCGTGACTTTTGCTAAGTATCATGAACACGCATTGCATGCAAATGCGTAATATGATTATTCGCGTACTGTAGTTCTGTTGGACTGAGAGAATTAATTAGATTTTTCCAAGTATCGTTCAGTATGGCTCCTTGATTTCTGTTTAAGTTGCTGCCTGTACGTAGCACTACTGCTGCTTCTTCGAATAATCGATGTCAGTAATCATTATCTACGTAAGGCATAGAGCTGTTATCCCAGTATATAGTGTGGTTCAAAGTTGAAAAGTGATGTGCTAAACTGGAGGTGATCGTCCTGTTGTGATTTACATCACCAACATGTTCTTTCTGTCTTATTTCGAGGCTTCTCAAAGTTTGTCCAATGTAGGAAAGACCGCACGTGCATGGAATATTATACACACCTGGATATTTATAAAATGGAACACTGTCCTTAGGAGATCTTAGAACCTGTCTGATACTAGTAGTTGGTTTAATGCAACCCTGATGTTATGGGCTTTTAACAATCTCGCAATTTTGGTGGAAATTGAGCCCATAAAGGGGATGACTGCTGTTGATATTTGCTGGGAGACTTTTCTTTCTTGTTGGTTATCTTTGTATAGAAATTTGTTGATGATGTTTCGAGGATAACCATTTTGCGATAGTGTTATAGCGATTTGGGACAGTTCTGTCTGAACTTCTTCATCGTTGGAGATAAAGTTTCTGACTCGATTTCTCAACATGTGGATGATGCTCTGTTTATGTGACCTATGATGGTTTGAAGAGTAATGTAGATATCGTCCAGTGTCCGTAGGTTTTTTGTAAATAGACAGTTTGAATTGTCACCTTGTCTTTTAACTAGTATTTCCAAGAAGTTAGTTGTTCGTTGTTTTCTACTTCTAGAGTACATTTGATTTTATTGTAGAGCGAGTTGATTTTAGGGGCTAGTACTATCTTAGTGACTAATATAATATAATACTAAGATGGCATCTTAGTATTATATACTAGGTATATAATACTATCATCATCAAATTTCTGGCATGTACCCTCAAGGGGCGTACAGGATATGATAGTACTACATAAAAAATTTACATCATCACTAACTTCATATCTACAATTTTCCTCCAAATTAGTCTATTACTTGTCAATATTATTATTATCAGACCTTATATTTCTATCGTCTAAGGCACATTGTACCGTATCAATCCACCTATATCTTGGTCTTCCTCTGGGTTGTTTTCCTACCAACCTGGCAGAGAACACTTGTTTTGCTAATCTTTCCTCGCCCATTCTGTTTAAGTGACCATACCACCTGAGATTAGCTCTGCTAACGCATTCCTGGGTACCGACAATGTCAAGTTCTTTCCTAATATCCTCAATTTTTAATATGATATTGCCATTGATGCCATCTGTTCACGCCCCTAATCTTTCCCAGGATTCTCATATCTGCAGTGTCTAGTTTTTGGTCAAGTGTTTTACTTCTGACCCAGCTCTCAGATCCATAAGCTAAAACTGGTTTGAACACTGTCTTGTATACAGCTAATTTAGTGTTCAGACTAATTTCTCTCTTATTCCATATGAATTTATTCAATTGACTTCCTATCGTACTAGCTTTGTTGATTCTGTTGTCTATTTCCGTTTCCGTATTTAATTTACTATCTTCACTAAAAATTGTGCCTAAGTAGCTGAAATGTTTACTTGTTCCGCAGGTTCCACGTTCACAACACAGTTGACATTTTCAACCTTCTACCTATTTTCATTGTCTTCGTCTTTTTAATGCTGACCTTTATACCATATCTATCACAACAGTTATTCAATTTAGTCAGGAAATCTTGCAAACTTGTAGCGGATTTATTCAGAAGTATAACATCGTCCGCATAAAGCAAAGAGCTGACATTAACATATCCAATTTTGATATCGTGTTTAATACCACTTTCCTTCATAATGTGATCCATATAGATAATGAATAACTGAGGGGATAATGTACATCCTTGTCTCACACCAGATTTAACATTAAACCATTTTCCTGTACATCCTTCAATTCTAACTGCCGACTTACAACTCAAATACAGACCAAATATTGCTTGATATAATGCCCCAATGACACCATATAATTGTAGCGTATTAAATAGCTTCTCTCTTGGCACCTTGTCTTATGCCTTTTCCAGATCGACAAAATGTAAATACAGATCTTGGTTATATTCCCATGATTTCTCCACTGTTTGTCGTAAAGTGAAGATCTGATCCCAACAGCCTCTATTTAGCCTGAATCCAGCTTGTTCTTCACCAAGCTTTTCTTCCACAATTCTTCTCAATCGTTTCTCAAGTATACTTGCATAGATCTTGCCAGGAATACTAAGTAGGGAAATACCTCTGTAATTCTCACATTCAGTTTTATTTCCCTTTTTATATATGGGCACTATTAGACTTCTACTCCAATCATTGGGAATCCGTCCCTCTGTCCAGGCTTTCTGAACTATGCAGTGCAGCCACTGTAAGACTTTTATACCACAATACTTCAGCCTTTCTGGTCGAATATCATCTACTCCTGCTGCCTTTCCACATTTCAAGCCTTTGATGGCTTTTTCTACTTCAAGTATGGATATGTATTCCTGACTGCATGCCTGGTCAGTGTTTTTTTTTATCACTGTGCTGTCATCACTGCTTGTTTCATTTAGCAGTTTTTCAAAGTAATTACTCCATACTTCAAGGATATCTTTTTCTCCTGTTTTCATGTCGACTTTATCATCTCTAACTCCTTTTACAGCACTCTTTCCTCCATTTCTAAGTTTCTTCAACAACCTCCAGAATATCTTACCATTTTCTTGATATTTATTTTCTATGTTCTTGCCAAAGTCCTCCCATGACTTTTGTTTAGATAGTTTTACACAATGTTTCACTTTCTTGCATTTGTCTCTGTATTCTCTAAGAGCAAAAGCTGACTTATTTGCCAGGAACTTTTGATATGATTTCTTCTATTCCTTCACTGCCTCTTTAACTTCCTGTGTGCACCATGGAGTCCTGATTTTTCTATCCTTGCAGACAACCTCACCACATGCCTCTCTGGCTGAATCAATCAGGGTTTTCTTCAAGGCTTGCCACTGAATCTCCAAGGTTTCGTTCCTGTTCTCAAACTCTTTCATTTTTAATTCAATAATCTTTATGTATGTTAGTCTACAGTTCACATCTGAGAGCTGCTCAACTTTTATTCGCTTTAAAAGTTTCTTACATGTTATTCTTTTCAATATGAAATTCAATTTTATCTGCTCAAGACTAAATAGTGATCGTTTCCAATTTCAAATCCACTGTACACTCTGGTGTCCTGCACCAGGGAGAAAACATCACTATCAACAATAACATAGTCAATGAGACTTTTCTTATTCCTAGCCTCTTCTCTCCATGTGAATTTGTGCACATTTTTATGTTGGAACATGGTGTTAGTAATAACCAGTCCATGTCCTGAGCAGAAATCCAACAGGTATTTGCCATTATTATTAGCTTTGCTCTTTTCTCCAAATTTTCCCCAAATAGTTTTGTATGTCTCACAATCATTTCCTACTCTGCTATTTAGATCCCCAACAAGGACCAACTTTTCATTTTTCATTGTGTCAGTTGCTTTTTCTAAAGCCTCAAAAAATTCCTCCACTTCTACCTAAGTAGAACCTTCTGTGGGACCATAGGCACAAATAAGTCTCATTGTCCAGTTCCCCATTCTCATATTTGCCCACATCACTCTACTTAAGACTGCCTGCCATTCAAGATTAGCTTCGTATTTTGTGTTGAATATTATGGCTACTCCTTCTTTTCTTTGATTGTCATTGCCTGAATATAACATTTTGTACTTATTGCTCAGAAAGATTTCACCAGTTTTTGTCTTTTTTGTTCCTATTATGTCGATCTGGTACTTATCTAATTCCTCAGCTTGGTGTTTTTTCAGATTTGTTCTAGTAACTGACTTTTCACTGTTCGGCATGGTTCCCTGGTGAAAACAACGGGGACCTTGTTTAACTGGGCGACGCACCAGCTGGCATGAAATTTTGTCATGTTGTACCATCATTTTTTATTTTGGTAAATCCCAAATTGCCAGCCCATCCTCGTTCGTTCAGTATCCAAATAGATAACCAACAGGGTGCATGATGAGAGGTGAGGATTGGACATTAGGTCAGAAGCCCTGGTCGGTTCTCCGCATTCCTTTAAAGGCAATGTGGAGGTCTCCTCTCAGTTATACAGCTTTGATCCTTTAGCACCCTTAGTATAATAATATAATATTATATATTAGCATTATATATAGATACTAAGATACTATCTTTGAGTTTCTAATTCAGTTTTGAAATAATGTGGGATTTAATATCCCCTTAATTTAAATGATATTTTGTTTAATCCTTTATCCAAATATAAGCAAACAAAGTTTGCACATGAAGTATTTTTATGTGTAGGCTACTTGTATATATTGGGTTGTTGCAAATGAAATGGTCGTTGAATGACTGTCAGGTTTCTACTAGTTGCTGAAGAAAGCAAGCGCTGAGGTATGTGCAAATTTTTTATGTCATGTGATAGCATCACACGTGGGTGATGCAATTGTAGTATTTGTTTCGTTCAACAAGTATTAAACATTGAATACTACCGACATCAAGTCAATCATGGAACCCAGTCAATTAAGGTTGCTATACCTTTACGAGTTCAAATTGGGAAATTCTGCAGTGGCTGCAGTAAAAAACATCAATAAAGCATTTGGTGGAGGAACAACTAATGAGAGATCCACTTGCCGTTGGTTTGCAAAATTTCACTCAGGAGATTTGAGGCTACAAAACGAACCCTGTGGCCATCGTCCTTCCTCCATTGATTCAAATGAATTAAAGGATTTAATTGAATCAGATCCATGACAAACTGTATGAGAGATCGCCCAGACATTAAATGTACACTTCTCAACTGTTTCACAGCACTTGGCAATAATAGGAAAAGTAAGGAAGCTCGACAAGAGTGGGTGCCTCATGAACTCGCTGATGAAAATAAAGCACGGCGTTTGGAAGTGTGCTCTTCTCTCTTAAGAAGTAACGAATTGTGACTGTGGATGAAGTGGATATTCTACGACAATTGTACATGTTCGTCGCAGTGGTTGGGAGTGAAAGACGCTCCAGGAAGGACTCCAAAGGCACCTCTGCATCCAATGAAGATGTTTACTGTATGGTGGTCTTCTGCTGGTGTTATTCACTACTCGTTCCTTCCATGAGGTGAAACTATAAATGAAGCTCGATATTGTAATATGCAGCAAATGCATGACAAATTGTGCCTTAAGCAACGCGCACTTGTGAATAGACATGGAGTCCTATTGCTTCAGGATAACGGCCGACCACATACAGCAGTGTCAACCATACAGCAAATCAACAATTTGGGATACAAAATTGTGCCTCATCCTCCATACTCTCTTGACATTTCTCCAACAGATTACCATTTTCCCGGCACTTGTGCCATTTTTTTGTCAAAGAAATGCTTTTCCAACGACGCATCAATTTATCAGACAGTGGAGGAGACTTCATCACTTCCAGAGACACTGATTTTTACAAATGTGGCATAAATGACCTTGCAACACGTTGGCAACAATGCACTGATGCTGCTGGAGATTACTTTGATTAAAAAGGTATTCTTCTTTTCATTCTCTTCTTTTTCAATCATCCTTAAAATCAGCCATTTCATTTGCAACAACCCAATAGCTAGTGACTTCACATTAATTGTCTTGGTAGTCCAAATGCAGAGCAAACATCCTTTTGGGTGTGTATAATGCTATGCATTATGGGAAGAGCCACTACCCAGACTGACCTTGCGTGTAATATAATTTCTTGGCATCTTTAATTGATAACCAAGTGAAAAAACTTTCGATAAGCTCTAATCCAGAATAATCTAATAATAAGGTGTTACGCCTTTTCACTACTTGTATATGGGAAATATATGACTTCTGCATTACTTCAACCTTTGTATCTCTTCTGGATCTGGCTCTCACTGACAGTCTCATCAGTGGGAGCCAGATAAATATAGCAGTCGAATAAAGGTTGAAACCAGTCTGGGTAGTGGCACTTTCCATAATACGTAGCATTATACACACACATGAAAGAATATGTGCTTTGCATTATGAGATATTAAGGCAATTAATGTGAAGTCACTAGTCTCTACACAGGGTGTCTCAAAAAAATATCTACACACTTTGAATGATCATAAAGTTGGTATTTATTATAATACAGTTAACTTTCACATTGTAAAGTACACTACATAAATGTACTTTTCATCTCTCAACGTCTGTATTCAAACTGATGACCGTCCTGGTCCAGGCACTGCTGATAACATGCAGCAATGGAATTGCAAACACTGAGAATCATTTCGTCTTGTAGCTTCTCTTTCGATTGCAGCTTTCAAGTCGTCGACTGTTGCCAGTTTTGAAGCTTTATCCTTGATAAATCCCCATAAGAAGAAGTCCATTGGCGTGAGGTCGGGGGGGGGGGGGGTATTCTACAGAACCGCATCTTCCACTCCATCTGCTGGGTACAGTCTCATCAAGATAGGCCCTCACATCTGATGGTTTCCAAGTACCACTCACAAAACTGCATTCTCCTAAGCAGATCATCTTCGTTGAGATCATGTACTCTTTTTGGAATGTAACTTTTCCAATGACGGAGCTTCAACTTGCGATGGACACTTGATTTTGATACTCCTATCTCATGAGACGCTTGTCGCATAGATTTTCTTGAACTTTGACAATACGTTTCAATCAACCTTTCTACTGTTGCGGGCCTCGTACTGTTCGTGTCTTCCTGAACGTTGCTTATGGACATTTTGAACAGTTCCATCTTCTTCAAATTTATCTCTTTTCGAGTGATAGTAAGTCTCGTAGGTGGATCTGGCTGAAATTCTCTTCTAAACTGTCTTTGCATTTTCACTACGTTTTCATACTTCCAGTAGCATTTTAGGATAAATTTTCTTTCCTCAAAGCTTAGTCTGGTTTCAGTCATTATTTCAAATCCATTAAACCTGCAAAATAACGAAAATTAAGCGAGTTATCAGCTGTTGAAGTGTGTATACATTTTTTGAGACACCCTGTCAGCACTTTCTTTAAAAACATGTTCACATTTCTGGGAGCAATTGTGAATCAGCATGACTGCATAGGATCCTGTAACTATTATTCATTTTCTACTGCCTAAACCTCAACATCAATGATGGACTGTATATGTCCTATTTGGGAAACTTATCAATAATTGTGTTTCTTATTTATTTATATTTTAAATATAGTTATGCTCACACACCTATTTCAGATCTCAATACATCTACAACCAGTGCCTTAAAAATTGGTCATGTGCTATCCTTCAAATAGGGCAAGGATAATCTGGTCACCGTCAATAACACCAAAATGCAGTCCTTGCCTTTTCTCTTGCAATAATACACAAATCACCAGACAAGATCAGATTTCTCTAGCTGAACTTAAACTTACCTTCAGTCTCTCATGACATAAATACATCACTGTTGTGCTGTATTTATGTCATGCGACATAAATGTAACAGTTTTCAAGTGATCCTTAGAATACTACTCAGGGTTGAAGTGGTGCACCTAAAACTTCATTAAAAATTCTTGCCACTGTCCAGAGGAGAGAAATTTGGCTCATAGATGATCCCTCTCTTAGACCCATTTCAACCTCTATATAACATTCAATATTTCACTTGTGCCTGTTCTACAGGTACTTCAATAGTCATTGCTCTAATGAACTGCACTCCTTTACTGTGCACAAATGCAAACAACACTGAACCTGCTTCTCCTCTTCCTCTTTCATTTCACCTACCTCTGTTCTATGCTACAGCCTCCTACAAGAAGTATTTCCAAACAACTACAACCTGCAACTCTTCAAAAAAGTCAAACTTTTGAATCATCATTTGCAACCCATACATGGCGCTGACATGCACATAGGTCCTTCAACCTCTTATATATGGGATCAATGTAAAAATAATAATAAAATTATATTTACCTGAATCTCTCACTTTCATGACTGCACATGAAAAAGAAACCATTCTCCATGCACCTACATTATTGTTACTTGAATTTAACAATTCTATTTTGTTACAATGATGACAATTTAGGACATAAGCCAAATTATCTGTATAATTAAACAGTTAATTAAATATCTTTCCACAGTGTTTACGTATATTTCATGTTTCTTTATGGATTCAGAGTTATTATCTATACATCAAAAAATTACTAAAGTAAGTTGTTTCAAGAAAAAAGAAAATAAAACTCTTTCTTCATGGTCAAAAAATTTGGTTGGAAATGTGATCAGGTATATAAAAATAGAACAAAGTGCTGATTTTCGTTTTTGGAAATTTTGTCATCTCAAATAATTTCTCGACTCCTAAGCTAAACTACTACTTTGGAAATCTTTCAACTCAATTCCAAGAAAGAGAAATTGCTGTAATTCTAGATTACCTTCAATTACTTCGATTTCTTAGGGTTCAAAATACACTCCCTACCAAAAGTACCAATTCTGCAAATAAAAACAGATATCTAAGATGAAAAGCCAAACGGCTATATTTTCTGGCAAAGTTAATTAAATTAAGGGGATAAAAATCCCTTATTATTTTAGAGCCAGTATGTGAAACTCAGATCGAAAACTACGATCTACGAGTTTCATGCTGAAGAACTATCGGCGAATCCAAGCATAAGTGACGTCACCACTTGGTAGTACAACACCAAGGCAACTCAAAGCAAAGGTGGAGCAAGCTCCCTCACTATCCTTGATATTTTCTCATAATGTGAAAACACAGCTCCTAGGAGATGTAATACTGCTTTACATTATGAGGAGAGGTCACTACCCAGACCAGTTTCAACCTTTTTTGAGGTCTCATCAGTGAGTATAGACCTTGATGATATCAAAGTTTAAGTGAAAAGAACTTACATACCTTCACTGTACGAATGCCAGAGTGGTGTGCCCATATATATTATATATTATAATTAAGATGAAAAGCCAAACGGCTACATTTTCTGGTGAATCCTTTATTATTTTAGAGTGTCACTTATGCTTGGATTCGCCGATAATTCTTCGGCATGAACCTCGTAGATCGTAGTTTTCGATCTCAGAGTTTCGCATACTGGCTCTAAAATAATAAGGGATTTTTATCCCCTTAATTTAATTAACTTTGCCAGCAAATATAGCTGTTTGGCTTTTCATCTTAATTATAATATAATATATAATATATATGGGCACACCACTCTGGCATTCGTACAGTGAAGGTGTGTAAGTTCTTTTCACTTAACCTTTGATATCATCAAGGTCTACCTACTCACTGATGAGACCTCAAAAAAGGTTGAATCCAGTCTGGGTGGTGACCTCTCCTCATAATGTAAAGCAGTATTACATCTCCTAAGAGCTGTGTTTTCACATTATGAGAAAATATCAAGGATAGTGAGGGAGCTTGCTCCACCTTTGCTTCGCCGATAGTTCTTTGGCATGAAACTCGTAGATCGTAGTTTTCGATCTCAGAGTTTCGCATACTGGCTCTAAAATAATAAGGGATTTTTATCCCCTTAATTTAAAAACAGAAATTAATAATGTACTATTTTGCTACTGGAACTAATTATTTCATAATGAAAGGAAGCCAAATTTTTGGCAATGAAGAAAGAGTTTCATTTCCTTTTTCTTGAAACAACTTACTTTATTTCTTTTAAAAAGATGTCAGTGGTGTTCTAATTCTAATATTCCATTTCATTCTGTAAGTGTTCTATTGGGTTCAGTCTTGAACCGTTTTACAGACCAAAACATCATACTGTTGACAGTTTGGGAGATGATGGGAAAGTTTATGTAAGTATCTTTTATTGTGGGTGGGTTTTCTGTAAACTGAGATAGAAAGAGTGCCATTGGGAAGATGCATGATTAGAGTATCTACAAAAGGCAGGCTATTATTATTTTCTTTTTCTATGGTAAACTGGATTCTAGGGTACTCACTGTTGAGGTGGAGGAGGAAGGAGTCTAATATGTGTAAGTCATGTCCCAAATAGAGAATCTATCATCAGTATACTTTAGCAGATAAAAGGTTTGAGAATGGCAGTATTAAGGGCATGTTTTTCAAACTATTCCATAAAGAAATTGGATCGAGGCCTATAGCTCTACCCTCTATCTGTTTATATATGGTATCCTTCAAAGAGAAGTAGTCAGCATGGGTGACAAAATTGATAATATCAGAAATGTTGGGGGGAGGGAAGCAATGTAGGAGATGTACAATTATCCAGAACATCAATGTAGTTTATAGAAGCTTGACACACTATGACCAGGGAACCTAATCCATATCATGAGAAGCAGCACTACACTGTTACATCATCACCTCAAAACTTTATTAGGATGGCCAAATCAGTGGAAAGTGTTCTCTAGACATCTTCCATATCAGACTAAAAAAGAATGTTTCGTTTCTCCAGATGATTAATGTGTTTAGCCATTGCAACTGATGTATATTAATTGGTTTCAAAGGTAGGTTAAAATGCAGAGATTAAGCATGCAATACAGAGGTATTGCATAAGTGGTAATAATCAGATCCATAAGGAGTACAAAGAACAGGCAAAGAGAATGGCTCGGCTGGTAAGGGTAGCAAAGGTGCAATATGAGTAGCAGTTAGCTAATGAAGTAAAAAAACACTTAGGAAGTTCTTTCAACATGAAATCAGCAGAAAAAATAATGATTATGGAAGGATGACATTGATTGAAGAAAATGGTAAAAGGATAACTGTAGCAGAGGATATACTTGAATATTAAATAAGCACTTGTTCATAAAGGTATTTCATCCTTTTGAATGTGATATCATGATATCCAAAGAGAACAAAGTTATTTGATATACAAAAAAGCCTACTCATGAAGCTTACTGCCATCCTGCACAAAACGTATGACTAACTAAAACACTAAGAGATATGGCATATATCTCTAGCCTACAGACAGAAGAGGAATCAAGAACATAAATACCTTATTTCAAAATGGATTTCTGGTACAAGATGATCAACATGATTTTGCAGCCTCCCTCCCCAATGATAAATAAGCAAGAATAGAAAGATTCAGCAACCCTTCCCTATATCCATCATGTAATAGAAAAAAATTCTGAAAGACCTTGACAACATGAAATAAAAATAGCTTTCATCCCACTATGCAAGATTTTAAGATTTTTATGTTCTCCTAAACCACCTCTTCCACTCCTTAAAACACCATTGTTCATGAAGCATACGTTATGCAGGATGCTCTGGGGAAATTTTGCATACCAGATCATGTTAAAGATGTGGAAAAGAAGAGATAATCCAGCTTAGTCTATCATATTATCTATGAAGATCTTCCTGTATTCAATCACTGACTAGAAAACAGAAATTACATAAGCGGACTATAACAGCTTTGTCAAAACATTCAAGGAAGTTTCAGAAATGATATGTAACCTAAACAAGGCATCATCATATATCACATTTGTTGAGAATGACATGCACACAGACCTTGGATATGATGCTTATGTTTTCAAATGTGATAAATCCAGCTAGTACATGCATTCGGGGTGTTTAAGGGTCAAAGCTATATAACTGAGAGGAGACCTCCACATATCCTTTAAAGGAATGCAGAGAACCAGCCAGGGGTTCTGACGTAACGTCCAATCTTCACCTTCTCGTGATGTATCCTGTTGGGTATCCACCTGGATACTGAACGAAAGAGGATGGGCTGGCAATTTGGGATTTAACCGACCAAATTGTATTCTTATTAGCTTAAACCAATATACAAAATAAGGTGACTTATATGACAAGGTGCCAAGAGAGAGAAGCTATTCAATATGTTACAGTTATATGGTGTCAGTGGGAAATTATATAAAGCAATACTTAGTCTTTGAGTTGTAAGTCATCATCATCATCAAATTCCTGCCATGTACCCTCAAGGGGTGTACAGGATATGATAGTACTAGATGAAAAAAATTACATCATTATTAATTTCCTATCTACAATTTTCCTCCAAATACAGTCTGTTACTTGTCAAGACTCCAACATTATCAGATCTTATATTTCTATCATCTAAAGCACTTTGTCAATCCACCTATATCTTGGCCTTCCTCTGAGTCGTTTTGCTGCCAACATGCAGAGAACACTTGTTTTGCTAATCTTTCCTCACCCATTCTCTTTAAGTGACCATAACACCTGAGATTAGCTCTGCTAAAGCATTCCTGGATGCTGACAATGTCAAGTTCTTTCCTAATATCCTCGGTTTTAATATGATATTGCCATTGATGCCATCTGTTCAAGCCTCTAATCTTTCTCAGGACTCTCATATCTGTGGTCTCTAGTCTTTGGTCAAGTGTTTTACTTCTGACCCAGCTCTCAGATCCATAAGTTAAAACCAGTTTGAACACTGTCTTGTATACAGCTAATTTAGTGTTCCGACTAATTTCTCTCTTATTCCATATGAATTTATTCAATTGACTTCCCACCATACTAGCTTTGTTGATTCTGTTGTCTATTTCTATATTTAATTTACCATCTTCTCCATTCACAACACAGTTGACATTTTCAATGATTCTGCCTATTTTCATTGTCTTTTTATTGCTAACCTTCATACCATGTCTATTACAAGAGTTATTCAATTAAGTCAAAGAATCTTGCAGCCTTGTAGCGGATTTATTTAGAAGTATAACATCATCCGCATAAAGCAAAGAGCTGACATTAACATCTCCAAATTTGATATTATGTTTAATACCACTTTCCTTCATAATGTGATCCATATAGATAATGAATAACAGGGGATAATGTACATCCTTGTCTCACACCAGATTTAACATTAAACCATCTTCCTGTACTTCCTTCAATTCTAACTGCTGACTTACAACTCATATAAAGACTAAGTATTGCTTGATATAATGCCCCATTGACACCATATAACTGCAGCGTATTGAAGAGCTTCTCTCTTTGCACCTTGTCATATGCCTTTTCCAGATCGACAAAACTTAAATACAGTCTTTGTTATATTCCCATGCTTTCTCGACTATTTGTGGTAAAGTGAAGATCTGATCCTGACAGCCTCTATTTGGCCTGAATCCAGCTTGTTCTTCACCAAGCTTTTCTTCCACAATTCTTCTCAACCATTTCTCAAGTATACTTGCATAGATCTTGCCAGGAACACTCAGTAGGGAAATACCTCTGTAATTCTCACATGCAGTTTTATTTCCCTTTTTATATATGGGTACTATGAGAGCTTTACTCCAATCATTGGGAATTCGTCCCTCTGTCCAGGCTTTCTGAACTATGTAGTGCAGCCGCTGTAAGACTCTTATACCACCATACTTCAGCATTTCTGGTCGAATATCATCTACTCCTGCTGCCTTTCCACATTTCAAGCCTTTGATGGCTTTTTCTACTTCTAGTATGGATATGTATTCCTGACTGCATGCCTGGTCAGTGTTTTTTACCACTGTGCTGTCATCACTGCTTGTTTCATTTAACAGTTTTTCAAAGTAATTACTCCATACTTCAAGGATATCTTTTTCTCCCGTTTTCATGTCCCCTTTATCATCTGTAATTCCTTTTACAGCACTCTTTCCTCCATTCTTAAGCTTCTTCAACAACCTCCAGAATATTTTGCCACCTTCTTGATATTTATTTTCTATATTCTTGCCAAAGTCCTCCCATGACTTTTGTTTAGCTAGTTTTACACAGTGTTTAGCATTCTTGCATTTGTCTCTATATTCTCTAAGAGCACAAGCTGACTTATTTGACAGGAACTTTTGGTATGCTTTCTTCTTTTCCTTCACTGCATATTTAACTTCCTGTGTCCACCAGGGAGTTCTGATTTTTTCATCCTTACAGATAACCTCACCACATGCCTCTCTGGCAGAATCAACCAATGTTTTCTTCAGAGTTTGCCACTGAATCTCCAAGGTTTGATTCCTGTTCTCAAACTCTTTCACTTTTTCTTCAATAATCTTTGTGTATTTTAGCCTACTGTTCACATCTGAGAGCTTCTCAACTTTTATTCACTTTAAAACTTTCTTACATGTTATTCTTTTCAATATGAAATTCAATTTTATCCTGCTCAAGACTAAATAGTGATCACTTCCAATTTCAAATCGTCTGTACACTCTGGTGTCCTGCACCAGGGAGATAACATCACTATCAACAATAACATAGTCAATGAGACTTTTCTTATTCCTAGCCTCTTCTCTCCATGTGAATTTGTGCACATTTTTATGTTGGAACATGGTTTTAGTAATAACCAGTCCATGTCCTGAGAAGAAATCCAACAGATATTTGCCATTATTATTAGCTTTGCTCTTTTCTCCAAATTTTCCAAAAACATTTTTGTATGTCTCACAATCATTTCCTACTCTGCTATTTAGATCCCCAACAAGGACCAACTTTTCTTTTTCATTGTGTCAGTTGCTATTTTCTAAAGCCTCAGAAAATTCCTCCAATTCTACCTTAGTAGAACCTTCTGTGGGACCATAGGCACAAATAAGTCTCCTTGTTCAGTTCCCCATTCTCATCTTTGCCCACATTACTCTACTTGAGACTGACTGCCATTCAAGAAGATTAGCCTCGTATTTTGTGTTGAATACTATGGGCTACTCCTTCTTTTCCTTGATTGTCATTGCCTGAATATAACATTTTGTATTTATTGCTCAGAAAGATCTCACCAGTTTTGGTCTTTTTTGTTTCAGTCACCCCTATTATGTCGATCTGGTACTTATCTAATTCCTCAGCTAGCTCCCTTTCTTTGCCATTCAGGCTTCTTACGTTGATAGTACCGATCTTTAACTCTGGTGATGTTGAGTTGGGGTTTATTTTCAGATTTGTTCCAGTAGCTGACGTTTCACTGTTCGCCCTGGTTCTCTGGCGAAAACAACGGGGGCCTTGTTTAACCGGGCGACGCCCCAGCCGGCATGAAATTTTGTCATGTTGTACCATCATTCTATATTTTGGTTTAACCAATTAGAATACAATTTGGTCGGCTAAATCCCAAATTGCCAGCCCATCCTCGTCCGTTCAGTATCCAAGTAGATACCCAACAGGGTGCACCACGAGAAGGTGAGGATTGGACATTAGGTCAGAAGCCCTGGTCGGTTCTCCGCATTCCTTTAAAGGCTATGTGGAGGTCTCCTCTCAGTTATACAGCTTTGACCCTTAAGCACCCCAAGTTGTAAGTCAGTAGTTAGAATTGAAGGAAGTACAGGAAGATGGTTTAATGTTAAATCTGGTGTGAGACAAGGATGTACATTATCCCCTCTGTTATTCATTATCTATATGGATCACATTATGAAGGAAAGTGGAATTAAACATGATATCAGAATTAGAGATGTTAATGTCAGCTCTTTGCTTTACGCAGACAACGTTATACTTCTAAATAAATCTGCTACAAGTTTGCAAGAGTCCCTGACTAAATTGAATAACTGGTGTAATAGATATGGTATGAAGGTCAGTAATAAAAAGACAAAGACAATGAAAATAGGTAGAATAGTTGAAAATGTCAACTGTGTTGTGAATGGAGAACCTGTGGAACAAGTAAAACATTTCAGCTACTTAGGCACGATTTTTAGTGAAGATGGTAAATTAAATATAGAAATAGACAACAGAATCAGCAAAGCTGGTATGGTGGGAAGTCAATTGAATAAATTCATATGGAATAAGAGAGAAATTAGTCAGAACACTAAATTAGCTGTATACAAGACGGTGTTCAAACCAGTTTTAACTTATGGATCTGAGAGCTGGGTCAGAAGTAAACACTTGACCAAAGACTAGAGACCGCAGATATGAGAGTCCTGAGAAAGATTAGGGGCGTGAACAGATGGCATCAATGGCAATATCATATTAAAACCGAGGATATTAGGAAAGTACTTGACATTGTCAGCATCCAGGAATGCGTTAGCAGAGCTAATCTCATGTGGTATGTTCACTTAAACAGAATGGGAGAGGAAAGACCAGCAAAACAAGTGTTCTCTGCCAGGTTGGCAGGAAAATGACCTAGAGGAAGACCAAGGTATAGGTGAATTGATATGGTACAAAGTGCCTTAGACGATAGAAATATAAGATCTGATAATGTTGGAGTCTTGACAAGTAACAGACTGATTTTGGAGGAAAATTGTAGATAGGAAGTTAGCAATGATGTAAATTTTTCATGTAGTACTATCATATCCTGTACATCCCTTGAGGCTACATGTCAGGAATTTGATGATGAGTACATACATTCATATGCCATCATGCATCTATTGTTAAACCAGTTTTCAACATTTGATTCCATTCCAGTTTTGATGCAATTAAGGTCTTTCGTTATTAATGATGTCTAACAAACTTTCCCAAATAAGTCTACAAAAAAGGTGTGTAAAAATGGTATATAGAGAAGTGTGAAAATAGTAAAATTTTATCTTAGAATTATGTGGTCTTTATATCGGAACTCCCAAGAAGTAATTGATCATTAACAACTTTTCCTGTTATTTTTGCAAGCATGAGGTAAGAGCCATAGAACTATAGTGTGATGGTTCACTTATCTTATTTATTTAGGAACAGGCAGGATAAGAACTTTGTTCTGGAGTAGATACTAGATGAACATTATAGTTTGTAAGAGCAACACAAGATGGGTGTTAATTTCAGAGCACAAATCTTTAGTAAACGATACAAGAAATTAAATCCTTTAACCAAGGGTAAGCAAACAAAGGTAGTGTTTGAAATGTCTTTATTACCTAGTATACTTGTATAGAGAAGCAGTTGATTTCACATGAGAAGCCTTAGTATCTTATAATGCAAAAATCTGGTCACCTTTGACTGTACCCATAGGATACAAACAAAATGACTAAATGCTTGCTTGATATTTTATATTTTTAATCCAATTACCTTTGTTCACAATATCACCATTATCTTTGATAGTGCTAAGTATTTTTACACTTGGCAATACTGGAAAAAATATCATTTTTTTTTTTTTACTTCTGTATTGTGAGTAATCACTGAAATTCTTCAACCCAAATAAATCACATTGATAAACTGTGTAAAAGTGGTACAGATGACATCATTTCCTTTTCAAAGGAACTATAAAATGAATTATATATATACATAGATACACTCATATATATATAAACAGGTAGATAAAGGTAAACATTCATATAATTTGTAAATGCATTCATGACTTGAATGAGAAATGTATTTTCCAAATATGAAAAATGTGAGCATCCTTATATCACTGAAATATTCCACTTAAAATCTTAATCGTTTATTAGCTATTATGTACCTGCTTTCCAACCTCTCTTTTAACAACTGCATTAGCATGACAAAATGTTACAAAAAGTCCTATGATCACAAGGATTCCTATAAAGACAATAATTAATATTAGTACTTTAATATTTCTTTCATAAATTTGAAATAACATCTACTTAACTGTTATACATGCTAAAACAAACTAATACTAGGAATGAGTGGTATATATTTTATGTTATTATGCCAGTCACATTAACAAGTGGATGCATTTTTGCAGATCTACAATAAAAGTTCCATTTCATTTTTTGATTCAGATCTGATGTTAATACAAATGAGCATCAGAACTGAAAAAAACAACTTTGGTTTTTTTGTAAAACAGAAAAACTTGAAATAATCCTGAAGATCTGGATTTTGTTAGGGTATATTTCAATGGCCTCAAAAAACAAACTTTATTTTCAGCCACCCCAATTCCTCAGTAGTGCTGCAATGATTTGCAAATTTTTTTCTTTTAAATTTTCCCTTTCTAAATTCAACACTAAAAACTGACATGATATTTCTGCTTCTAATCAGGTTCTCTATTTCCATAACTGTTGTTCCAGCTTCTGTAATCATTACTCCTAAATAATTATGTCTTTACATTTTGAATGAATTCCATTGATACTCTTAAATTTGTGTTTGTTTTCTTTTTTATAAAGAATAAATTCTTCATCTGTGCTTACTAACCTTTATTTATTAGAAATGTCAGTATCACTTGCAAAGATATATATCTTTGCAAGTACCAAATCATTTCATCTATTAAATCATTTCATCTAGCTATACATTTCAAATCAAAACTACAATTAAAAAACAGTTAATATGGTGATATTTTACATAACTTTTTTAGTATCAATATAATTATAAAAATACATCAGATTTCTGTAAGAATTCATGTGAATAAGCTTTATCATGCAAGACATGAATTCTAAGCATAAATTTTTACAAATGTCAAAGATTTACACAACCTTCATGCCTATTTGCTACTTATTTTTTGTTTTAGGTGAGAGTAAAGTAAACACAGTAATGAAATTCATTACTGTATTTACTGAAGTGGCTCAAAAAAATTTCATGTCTGATCTCTAGAGTAGGATTTTCAGATTATATAGGCCAGAGCTCATCCACAGTACTAATACTGATGTACTATAAGTAACTGCATTTCGCAGGTGGGACACACACACACAAACAGCATGCCCAAAAATCTTGTAAAAAAGGAAGAATAAACATCCTTTAACAAAAGAATATTGCACAAAAGCAAGAATAGAATAAATATCCATATTTTTAGCTAAGATAAGCAAAAAAAAGTTGTACTGTGAAGCATTCCATCTTTTTAAAGTTATAACTTGACAAAAATAAGCTGTAATTGTAAATACATTCTATTACACAAATTAACATAACATTTTATAAAGGAAGAATAAAGATGGATATTGTAAATTTTAACTAGGGAAACCAAAGCGTAATAAAAATCTTTTAGTAATGAAAAAACAATGGCATGCCTTGTGGAAGGGAGTTTTAAGTGTGGAAACACATGGTTGATACCTGCCTAATAAATCATATTTCCATTGTTTTTCAGGTAGCAATGCTGCTTGCCATTTTTATAATGTAACTGAAGACATTTTAACAATGCTCTGTTATGATTATGCAAAGATGCAGAGACAAGCAGATCTACAAATCTGCTGTAGTTTGCGTATCATGCTAACTTTAACGTGCTCTCACAACCTCGTAAAAACATTGAATGAATTTGTTAAAATTTTTACTTATTACATAAAATAAAATGAAGGGATGCCTCATAGAAAGTAGAACTAAACTTCAAAAATAAGGAGCACCCTAATGCTTACTCATTTCAAGTTACAGTTCAGAATATGTCTAATATTTCCTTAGATATAAACCCACTTGAAACATATGGCAAAAAAAAATAAAGCAGAAAAGTGTTCTGCTAGTTGTTGGAATATACTTACTCATTCAAGAACTGGACAAACGAGTATCTGATTATTTAAATGGTAATTACTGTAATCCTTAAATTTCTTAATCTCAAAAACAAATGTAACCTACTTACCAATTCTATGATCGAAAACTAGTTTCAAAAGCAAAATTAAAAGAAAAGCAATGTATCTCTCTGCTAGCGATAAAAGAGTCCTCAGTTCAGGATTATTCCGTAAAGCATCGGTGGCATCTCCGGCAGTATTATTGAAGCCAGGCTCTGGGCTATTATTATTCTGGATATTTGTTGAAATGATAGAATGAGATGGTAGTGAGGGCAGATTGTTTCCAGAAGAAGAAAATCCAGATGTATTTCGATATCTTTCTCCATCCATATTAATAATAAAATTTTCATTATCAGAAGAAACATCTGGTCCTGAACGAGATGAGATAACATGATTCTGTTCTGATGTTCTTGATATGACATCAGGATGTTGACTTAACCAAGATGACCAGTTTTGAGCAGACAGTGGTCCCACTGAGGTGTGTTCCATTAAGGGACTTAAACCTCTCATAACCTGACGAATATCCTCTCTAAGGCTTCGAGATGATGTTGCTGCTGCCAAGCTGATAGGATGTAATCCATGCTGAAATGTCCACTGAAAGTTTGAACGAGGCTGACCACTTTCACCTTCTGCCATTAGTAGTTCACTGTAATAAAACATCCTTGTTAATTTCATATGTTCATAATGTGGTAAAATTAATGAGGGCTAAAACAAGACCACATGAGAATAAAAATATAATATGTGAGCAAGATACAAGTCATAAGAATAACATTTTGCTATCAGATTTTTAATTTTATTGCATGCAAAAATACATGAATTATTATTTTAATAAATTTCTATATTTTCATTGCAGTTTTATCATCTACTTCAATACAAAGTTTATTTTAACTACCTCTGTTTAGATATGTACATTAATAAGGTTTTAAACTAAAAAATGCATCAATCTTTCAATATCTAGAATCAGATCTGTGTTCCCCCCCCCCCCACACACACACTTTATTTTGATTGAGAAGGGTTCTTTAAGAAAAGAATTCTTTTGCATAATTTCCCAATAACATTTCCAAGGATTTAAAAGGCATAAGTTGAGCCCTTCATTCCATCCACTACTGGAAGGAGGCTCTCTTACTTGTGAATTTGGCGATAAAAACTTAATAGGGTTCTTTGTAACACTATGACAAAACAGAAGTCGATGTGCAATTATTAAAAAAAAAACACTTCAATTAGGAAGAAAAAAATAATGAAAATTGTAAAATACACAGCCAATATTCAAGTACTTGCATATTTTAATATATTTACTATAAGAAATTTTTTTTTAAAAGTTAAAAATAGAAATGTAAAAGTAAAAATTTTTAATTCACTAAATATGAAAACTTGGTTTCTCCTTTTAAGCCTTTACATGTAGCTCTGAAGAAACCAATATCAGCTTTCCATGACATTAGTGTAAATTGCAAATCCTATCAGTGACTACACCAATTCTGTTCTCAACATAATCAAATTTCTGATATTTATTTTAAAAGGAGTGTACAGAATGATTATACTGCATGATTAAGTTTACCATATTAATAGTTTCCAATCAATAATTTTTTTCTTACGAATTAATCCCAATGTCCCCAATGGTGACTAATCTTCCATTTGTTTTCTTCCAAGCTTCCTCTGATCTTATGCCAGAAAGACATCAGAAAAATCCTCAGTCTTGATAGCAATAAGGTCTCCTGGCCTAGTTGGTATCGCTCCAATTGCACCCCAACATTAAAACCTATCCTGTATTGCTTATTTTTTAGACTATAAAAAATATGGAATAATAAAAGATTAAGCAAAGAACTCAAATTAAAGATATATAAAACAATGATAATTCCCACAATACTCTATGGCTCAGAATGCTGGATCTTAAGAAAAAAGAAATGGATAAACTCAATGCATTTAAAATGAAATGCCTAAGAAAAATCAATAGAACAAACTGGACAGAAAGAAAAACAAATGAAAAAGTCAGAGAAGGACTTAACTTTAAAGAAACAATAATTACAACACTAAAAAAGAGCCAACTAAGCTGGTTTGGACATGTTTCAAGAATGAACCCAGAAAGACTACCAAACATATTATTAAATGGTAGAATTGAAGGATAGCCCAGCAGAGTAAGACCAAGAAAGAAATGGATTGACAACATTAAAGAAAGCATCCACTTAAACTCCATAACAGAACTTCATAAAAAGACAGTAGACAGAAAGAAATGGTAAAAATTTGCCTTTGAGGAACTCGACCCACCATGAGCAGAAGAGAAGAAGAAAGAGTATTGCTTATACAAGCTGTCAATATTCATCTGATATATACCCAACTTCATGGAAGCAAAACTTTATCCAGACCTAGATCTAAAAAGGAAGGTAAAAGTCAGCCATCAAAACCACTACTCCAATGCTCTCACCTCAGTACTCCCAAAAGCGATGAAGGTCATCAACAACCACCTTCTTCACTACTAGGGCCCATTAATTAATAGTGATCACCAATATAGTTCTGCCATTCTTATTCTACAGCAGCCCTCCTGACTAAACCTTACTCACCTCTGGACATGGAAACATTTGGAGAAAACCAAGGCATATGATCTATGATCATGTCTGGCATCAATGCCTCAACAAGCTATTATGTTATGGTCTCCCTCTGCCCTTGATGACTAGATTCCCATCATCCTCTCTAGTCAGCCACTGCAAGTCATGATAAATGGCTATCTCTCATCAGATTCATTATCAATGCTGGGGTATACCCTAGGGTTCAGTACTCTTAAATCCATGCTCCTTCTTTACATACATGATCTTCTCTCTCTAACTTCAAATCCTATTCACAATTTTGCTGATGACAGCATTCTCCATTCTTCTTCATTCACGAAACCCTGTAGTACTCAAATGATTAAGGCTTCAAGATCTTCCATAACCAATATCTTAAACACTGATCTCCTAGCCATTCTTAAGTGTGTGTGGGGGGGGGGGGGTAGGATAACTTACTAAATTTCAATGCTATTAAAACAGAGTCCTGTCTTATTACTTACAAAAAAGATAATGCTTCTTTCCTTCTTATTTTGATAACATTCAGATTTCCTTTCCAGATCAGTTCTTCCCTTTTCTTGGGCTGATTTTCACATCCAGCTTATCCTGACATGAACATGTTACATCCATAACCTCCTCTGACTCTATGAAACTTGGTATTTTCTTTCATTCAAAACACTACTTCTCTCCTGATCAACTATCACTTTATAAATCCAAAATTCAACCAACCTTAGAATACTACTACCTTCATATCTGGGGTGGTGCACCCAAAACCACTAAGAATTTGTGAGTATATACAGAAGAGAGCAATCTGCCTAATATGATTCCCCTCTCTCTTTCATGCACACAATTTCTTACATGATTTAAAAAAAAAAAAAACATAATGCAGAAACATCATGCTTTTTTTTTTTACTAGAGCTGCCACTGGTCAATATCTGTATACAGTTCAAAATCAAACATAAAACAAACATATGATCTTCCTTTGTTCTTTGGAACAGTCTTCACCATATGTTTTTTTTCCAATGAGTATAACCCTTAGTTCTTAGAAATATGTTAATAAATTACATCTTTCTTCCTAATCTTGCCCATACATAACTCCATTGTGTTATGGGTCTTGTGACCTCTGATGCATGAAGTCAATAAAAAAAAACTGTCTGATCTCTATAGAACAGCCTTTCCCATTAAGTATCTCCTAAAGAATAACCTACAGCTCTTCAAAAAGAAGATTCAAACAGATCCTTTTTCTCATTACATCTGCTCACACATGGCATCAAGTTGCTATATGTTTTGAAATATATCAGGTATGAGAATGATATACATATATATATATATATATATACATGGGGGGAGGGGCTAAAATAATAAAATTTTCTGAAATAGTAATTTTCTTAATAAGTTGGTAACACAAATAACTGTTATCTGTTTTTAAAAGTAAATGATACAAATTTGACGGTAAAAAAAAATTACAGATTATACAAAATGTTGAAACAAAAGTTTAAAACCACATGAATTTATAATGAATATATATATATATGATATATTTATTTATGTTATTCTTCAATAATTCAAGAAAGAACAATAAATCAGAAACTGTGATCAATGAATAAGTTATTATTAGAAAAATGTAATATGGTGCTGGCAGAAAAGTACGAGGGGATGGACTGAAAAGTTCTGATAAACACTTAGAACAAAATGATATTAAAGCAACTGTTATAACCACAAGAAAGAACATATCTTAAAACCCTTTAATCCCCATGT
Source organism: Typopeltis vanoorti (assembly GCF_054136105.1). Lineage (NCBI taxonomy): Eukaryota > Metazoa > Arthropoda > Arachnida > Uropygi > Thelyphonidae > Typopeltis > Typopeltis vanoorti. The sequence goes on along the minus strand of NC_143564.1, from coordinate 30,550,395 downwards.
TTCATCAAATTGTAATAATTTGTTCTTTTTCTTTTAGGATATATAAGAAGACATGTCAGAGGTTTTGAAGAAATTCGCAGACACAGAGGTGAAGACCATCAAGTTTTTCATGCTGCAAGAAAAGTCTGCAACTGAGATTCACCAAACTTTGTGCGAGACTTTAGAGGATTGTGATCCAGCATATCCAACAGTTGCCAAATGGGTGGCCAAGTTTAAAACTGGTCATCCTGAGACAGATGCCCCCAGGTCAGGAAGACCCTCCACAGTGATCATACCTGAAAACATCAATTGCAGTATATACCATGATCCTTGATGATAGACAAATACCAGCCAAAAACATTGGAAAAACTCTGGGGATACCCAGGGAACGAGTTGAGGTCATTATCCATCAACATCTGGATATGCAGAAGCTCTCAGCAAAGTGGGTCCCCAAATGTTTGAATGCCAAACAAAAGAGAGAACATGTGCTGTCATCTTAAAGGATTTGGGGTCAATTTTAAGAAATCATATGCAAATTTTTTGGTTCTGAAGTTACGAATCCAAAAATCAGCATGGAAGGTTCTTGCTATGTCTTTTCAGATATAATGCAATCCTTACCAAGTACCAATTCCAAAGTTTATTTTGAAGATTCAGTTCTGGCATTATATAATGGCAAGTTGGTTATGATATTTATAATAGTAAACTAATTTTTAAAGATACTTGGGCTATAACTGAAATATAAAATAACACAAAAGAGGTGAAACAGTTACAGCAGCAGTTTATTCAAGCTCTGAAGGAAATGCCATGGGAAACTGAGTAGAATGCGTATTTTGCAGGACAATGCACCTGCTCGCACTGCTCATGAAACCAAACAGACAATACACAACTTGGGCTCTTTCAAAGTCTGCCTCACCCACTCTATTCATCAGACTTGACCCCATCTGACTATTTCCAATTACTAAATTTAAAAACACTTGAAAGGAATAAAATTTACCACAGATAATGACGTCATATCTGCAGCTGAAGACTGGTACAAGGGAAAAACTTTTTTTCTCAGCAGATTGCAAATGATGCAGCAGCATTGTAACAAGTGTATAATACTTCGTGAGGAACATGTAGAATAATGTGGTAAGTTACATGGTTCTACCTCAATTCCTTAATGGCGATTATCACAATTTTTCAGCAACCCATGTAAACTCCATTATTTTAATTTTTCCTAATAATGATTCTCCAGCTTAATATGAGATGGGTCCTTTTATTCATTATTTCTTTTTGATTTTATTTATGAAACAAAACATCAGTTTTATGCTTTTAGGTTTTAAGTTTACATCTTTGAATTTTAATCCGCATTTATAAAATTCCAAAGATTATTTTGAAGATTCAGTTTTGGCATTATATAATGGCAAGTTGGTTATGATATTTATAATAGTAAACTAATTTTTAAAGATACTTGGATGAATAAAGCATTAAACTTTAATGGCCAAATATTTCGACCTGAAAATTACAGGTCAACAAAAGTAACATATAGATTAGTGAAATAGATAAAAAACAGTGGATTATTTAAGTGACAACGAGTTTAATTTTATATGAATTAATTAATTTTCTAAATAATCTAATATACCTGCAGTTAATCACTTGCATTGTTCTATTTACTCCACTGTAAAAATGTTATTTGTTAAACTTATTATTACTATTAACTTTTTTATTATTGACTTTATTATCAATTCATTTTGACTATGCCAGTTTAAAGAAAAACTTGTTTACGAAAGGTTTAGTTCACTAAGCTTCTCTATCTTAAATTTTGTTCCCTGCTTTCTTCCTACCACACGTAAAGCAGACTCTAATCTTAGCTATTGATAGCTATATGATTGTGGTATATTCAATTTCTCACACTCTTCAGACTGACAAATTTATTTGATTTACGACTGCACCAGTCAGACCAAATAACAGAAAGTGAGAAATCAAAGAAGTGGAATTAAAGGCAATATCTAACAAAATTTCTCTTAACCATATTGCAATATCTAATTAACACAGATAGGTACGTAATTTTTTTAAGATAGTGCATTGGCAATGATCAGATCAAATTGTTGTTCAAACGAAGCATTTTATTCTAACTAAAAACATTGTGATTACAAACTAGACAAATAGTGGGGGGAAAAACTGTTTCTCCCAGCATAGCTAACTCCAGAAAATATATTGTACAATTAAAACATACGCATTCTGCATTCACACAGCCCTAATACGCTATTTAGTATTATACAACACAAACTAAACATATATTGGGTAATAACTGTTTCTACCAGCATAGCTAACTTCAGAAATTTACCTTGTACAAATATAACCTATTCACTTATGGCACTCTGACTCTTTACTCAGTACTTTACAAAATTTAGCAGACACTCGCTTAATATACAAATCTTATATATCTACAATCCAGGAAACATCGATATGATGTGCTTACTCACAGATTTTCTCTTTATAAATGGTCCTTTACCACAAACAAAGTTTCTCTCAGGACATTTCAAATCTTTGCCTTGATCTGGATATTTCTTTCGTTAACTTGGATGTTTCTGTACTCTGTATACAGACGGAAGGATATTGTAAATGATATCCTTCCGTCTGAGTAGCAAATGATATCCTTCTTTCTTCTACAGCTGCCCGTTGATTACACTAGTAGATATCTGGAGAAACTCCAATTTTGTCCTCGACGTATATCCGTTGGATACATTGGCAGACTTGCCTTGGAAGCTACCTGGAAAACAGCTGAAAAAAAAACCTAGCAGCAGCCCCTTTTCTCCCCCCCTTTCAGCCCCTTAAATATCCTTCTCGTTCTTTGTTCCCACTCGGAAGTGTCTGAGATTACCCTCAGGTGCGATGACGTCACTCGGTTTCTCTCTTGCAGAAAGTCTTTGTTTTAGTTGCCTGATCCATTCGTAAGTTGTTGTGAAGTTTTCTTTTACAAAATTTTTTTTTTGACTCACTATATTAATAAGACATAATCCCTTTCCTGTATTTTTAAACACTATAGTTACACAGGTTGCATCGAATAATTTACACAAAGCAGCCAACTTACATTCAAAGAAAATTAATACATTGTATTTTTATTTTTTTTATTTTTTATTTTTTTTCATTTGACATCCTTGTAAAATCGAGTTCAAGAAGTTAACTAAATTAACTTATCATGCGAGAGTTACCCTACAATTTAACTTTAGTAATGTAGCCCATCATTATGCTTTTTAGACACCTTTCACATTTTTTTTTTTTGCATACTGCTGATTCTGATTAAGCAGTTTCTCATTACAAAAAATTGCATTAAGTCACCTCTAAGTTTATCATAATTACCTTCCCTCTAATTCAATGCCCTTTTTTTAAAATGAAGTTCCCAGACATCAGCCACTTCCAAGTCACAACTGCAAATCACTTCCTAGTCATATTCTCAGAAGCTATTGCCAGAATTAGGGCTTTGAGACGACTTCCAATTAAAATGACAGCCAATCTCTAAAGATTCATCTGAAAAGATTCTGTGATTCATACCAACATACAGATAAATGAAAAAGTAAAGAAAAGCATCAAATTCCTGATATGTAACCTCGAGGGGTGCACAGGATACTATGGTAGTTATACATAAAAGTTTACAGTACAAAGAAAAATAACATAAATACCTGTTATTTAGAAAACTATATTCCCTCAAACTTGCACTTGCTATTTGTCTAGCTAAAGTAACAGAATGAAGAGCAGGCAGTTCGGTACTTGTTTCTTCCAGTTTGGTATACTTGCTTCCTAATGGTGGAAAATTTTCCATATTTTTAGTTTATGCTATTATATCAGTATAACTTAGTTTACTTAATACTGATATAACATTTATACTATTATAATATGGCAAAATAAAAACTAATATCTGACAAATTTTCCAAAATAGAAAATAATAAACATTAAACGAGAAGTATACAAATCTCCAAAATCAATTTAACCTATAGATCAGATCTGAATTAAAAATAAAACAGCTGCTCAAATTAAAGACCATCATGTCTCAGTCAGACCACACTACAGTAAGAACGCACGCGCAAGCATCCGCCGTTATTGTGAATCGGCGTAAATTGAACCGCCGTAAATCGAGGGCTGCCTGTATACCACTGAATACGTATTTCCCTTATTCCAGTGCATTTATCACTTTGCTATAATACATAATATTACTAAAATGCAACCTCCCTTTAACAAAGCAATGCTGACTATCACAGAAAATGCTGATGTTATCAAACCAATTCTAGACCCTAATTCTCATCAACACTTTAGATATATAAATCTGTCTATAATTCAAAGCATCAGTCTAATTCTCTTTTCTGATGTGGAACAATTCTTTCCAGTTCTTTTGGAATTGCCCTGTTTCAAGACTTGTGAAACAAATTAATGGTAGTCTTGTGAAACAAGATTGCTATTAACTCACTGGAACATTCCCTTAAAACACATGCAAAGTTCTACTGCCTTTCATCATCAGGTTTATTTAATTCCTTATATACCTCCTAAACAAATAGACTACCACAAGTTCAGGAAGTACATAGAAGAGACTGAATGGACTATTAAAAACTGTTACATAAATGATGACTATACTGACTTTATTAATAAATTCAACAAGTGCCAGAAAAAATCAGAAATTCCTGTGAAACAAAAGAAAAGAGAACGACTCTCACCTCAAACTATAGAACTATTGAAAAAGAGAAAAGAACTGAAGAAATCTGAAGAAAATTTTCTACAATACAAAATTATCTGTAAGTTACTAAGGAAAAGAATTTCATCTAGAGGTCTGTCCAATGTAAGAAAGGCCATACGTGCATGGAATTTCATATACTTCAGGAAATTTGAAGAAAGGTACCTCATCTTTGGGTGATCTTAAGACTTGTCTGATCGTGGTAGTTGGTTTAAAAACTACCCTGATATTATGAGCTTTTAACATTCTCGCCAATTTCGTGGATACTGAATTAATATATGGAATGACAGCTGTGGACACATATTGGGACTCCGTTCCACGTTGTTGGAGGTTGTCTTTAAAAAGCAATTGTTACGGAGCATATGAATGATGCTGGGTTTTTGTGATCTATGATGGTTAGACGAATAATGCAGATATCTACCTGTATCTGTGGGTTTCTTGTAAATGGACAGTTAGACATTGTTATCTTCTCTCCTCACCAGTATGTCAAGAAAGGGCAGTTCTTTGTTCTTCTCCAGTTCCATAGTGAATTTGATCTTATTATGTAGTGAGTTGATTTTATTAAGAAACACGAGAAAGTTTTCCATGGTATCCTTCCAGATGATGAACACGTCATCGACATATCTCCACCAAATCGACGGTTTAGGTGAAATGGTGGAAAAATATCCTTTTCAAAGTTTTTCCATAAATGGGTCTGTGCATGGTGGTGACAGGGGGCTACCTTCCGATTTTTTGTATATGTTATTTACTTTGAAGAAATTTGATTTCAGGCAATGATGAAACAACTGGATGACGTCTTGAGGGAAGAGTTCTTTTAGAATGTTGACCATCTCTACGACTGGTACATTCGTGAAAAAGGACACTACATCTAGACTAGCCATAATGTTCATTTGTGATATTTTGTACTCTTGATTTTTTCCACAAATTGTTGAGAGTTTTTAATGTAGGTCGCCGTTTGTCGAATTTTTCCTTTCATTAAATTTGCCAGATGCTTTGCTAGTAAGTATGTAGGTGAAGATCTTCCATCAGCTATTGGATGAAGTGGTACGTTTTCTTTATGAATCTTCGGTGCACCATAAAGGCGTGGAGTAATAGGGTGCAAGGATTTAAGTTGTTTTTTTAGTTCATCCGACCAACCGGTCATATTGCGGATAAGAGCGTTAGTCTCCAGATGATTACTCATGGTGGGATTTTTATCTAAGACTTGGTAAGTGGACTGTCTGCTAGTAACAAGTTAATCTTATTAAAGTAATGTTTCGAGTTGAGAATGACTGTTGAATTTCCTTTGTCCGCTTTGGTTATTCTAATGTCTTTGTTGTTACGTAAATTGCGGAATTGCTTTCTTATCATATGGAGTAGTATTAGGTATTGGTGGTTTTGCTGAGGCAAGAATAATCGCACTGTTGAATCTGATAGTATTTGCTGTAGCCTCTGGAAGATGATAAAGATATCATTGAAAGGATACAACATACCATGTATGAGCTTAAAATTGTTGACAAAGTGCAGAGAACAGTTTGATGAAATATCCAACAGTTTAGACTACACAACTTGGAATAACATAGACCACTTATTACATCATAGCTACAAAAAAAACTTTCAGAGCGAGTAAAATAACACAAATTTTAAAATTTGAGGTACTGTATAAGAACAAATTCCAGTCACAACAGTCTCCCAAACAAGGTGATTTTCAACTTATCAGATTACAGGCTTTCTAATCATGAATCAGAAATCCTTAAAAAGGGTTTCAACTTTGCATTGTTACATTGGACAGACCTCTAGAAGTTTTGAAATAAGACAAAAGGAACATGTGGGGGATGTCAATCACAATAGAATCATCACATCTGGTTTAGTTCATCATTTCTCAACATCAAATCACGTTATAGATTGGAAAAACAGTTCTATGTCTTACATCGAGAATGACTACAGACACAGAACTTTCAAAGAAACAGCAGTGGTGCTATGCACAGGTAATAATTTAAATAGAAATCAAGGTGCTATTCTTAAAGACATATGGAAATATCTCATCAATTCTCTCAGCTCAACAGAACTACAATATGCGAAAAACTACACAACATGTAGTCATGTACCGGATTCTGACTGAAGCATTCGAATGCATGCACGGCATCAAACACAAATTATCAAAGGTAATGGCCTAGCAGTTACTAAAGTGCAAGTTTTCATGTAACTTGATGCATTTGTTTTCACACCAGTTCAGCCTTGAAAATGCTAGACACTGGCTAGTGAAACTTGTTGGCTCTTTGTATTTGTAATCATTAAATCTTATGGTCTTTTAACAATAAAAGTTCTTAGGTAGTTTGCTTAGTAAGCCTTTGTGCCACACCCAGTCAAAGGCTTTGGAGATATCAAGTGCAACCACTTGAGATTCTGAAAGTTTATTTTTCACTTGGTTAGACTATAATAAATTTAGTTTAATCCTTTATCCAAGTGTGAGCAAACAAAGTTTGCGCCTGAAAGTATCTTCAGGACTGGGGTAAGGTGGTATAAACTTTCAACATCTTTCTCTAAATCCAGAGTAATTTAATAAAAAGGTGGCACACCGTTTGGCAACTCCTATAGGTAGAGATGACCTTGCTAATGCTTCTGCATGGTATCTCCACTTGGGCCTGGCTCCCACTGAAGAGATCTCAATAAAGGTCGAAACTAGTCTGGAAAGTGGCCCTTCCCTTAATGCATAACATTATACATATCCGCAAGGAGATGTATTTTGCATTATGGGAGATACTGAGATAGAAGTGATGTTAGCTTGCTCCACCTTTGCAACGAGTTGCCCATTGTTGTACCACCTTACCCCAGTCCTGAAGATACTTTCAGACGCAAACTTTGTTTGCTCACAATTGGATAAAGAATTAAACTAAATTTATTATACACTTGAGATTCACCAAACTTCTCCATGGCATTTGTCCAGAGATGGGCGACATATGTGAGCAGGTCTCCTGTTGATCGGCAGTGACGGAATCCATACTGGCAGTCGTTTGTTAGATGGGTGTCTTCAAGGTAGTGTAGGAGTTGGGAATTGATGATTTTTTCCATTACTTTTAACAGGACTGAGGTAAGAGAGATAGGGCAGTAATTGTACGGCAGTGACTTGTCACCCTTCTTGGGAATGGGCTGAATATAAGCCAATTTCCAGTTTGTGGGATAGATTCCAGTGGAGTTAGAAAGTATATATAGACAGCATAGGATAGGAATCAGTTCTGGTGAGCAAACTTTCAGGGCAATTGAGGGAATGCCATCAGGGCCAGGAGACTTTTTTTGTGTCTAATTTGGTCAGTAATTTTCTGATCTCATCCTGGCAAAGGATATAAGGGGCATTATGTTGGGTGTCTGGAATAGTTGGGGGATATTTACCATCGTCAGTTATGTATGCATTGGAAGCAAAGAGTGAAGCCAGAAGAATGGCTTTTTCTGTGAGTGATGATGCAATAGAGCCATCTGAGTATGGTGGGAATAGTGTTGGCAGACGTTACAGCCAATTGCTTTTTGTGAACAGACCAAAAGACTCGTCTGCCGTTTGGACAGGTTGCTAGTTTCCTGCTTTTTGCTCTTTCAAACTCTGTTTTGGAAGCATCGATTGTTTTTTTTTTTACATCTATTTCGGGATTCGGTATAAGCTCTAAAGGAGGATGAGGTTCTTGATTTCAGCCAGTTATGGTATGTCTGGTGTTTCATCTTTACAGCCTCGGCACATCTTTCAGAGAACCAGAGTTTAGTTATGGAATGGCAGTTCAGAGCACTGTGTGGAATGTGTGTTTCCATGTCGGTGAGGATTACTTTGGTAATAAGTTCGGTGTATATGTTTGGATTGGAAGGTCGGAAACAATAGTCCAACCATGGGAATGTCGCATAGAAGTTCCAGAGGCTGTCCCACTTGGAGTTATAATGCCAAACTACTCTTGTATAGGAGTGTCTGTGTAGGCATTGATACATAGGGGAGGAGATGAGCACTAGATTGTGGTCAGAATTACTCACTACTTTCACTGTGTATTTGGAGGGTCATTGGTGAGGAAGAGATCTAGGGTGTTTGGGGAGTGGTTTGGGTTATCTGGTTGGCATCTGAACAAGTTGTGTAAGGTCATTAGTGATGGCAAATGTTTCGGTATCTCTGCCTGCAAGATCTGTACAGCTGGAGGAGGAAATCATGTTGGAGGCTTAATGGATTTTTTTTTTACAACACTCAAAAATAATTAAAATAGAATTTAATACTTCCTATATTTCGTCCTAGTCACTAGGACATCTATGGGGATTACAAAAACAATTAATGTAACATGCACACACAAATCTTACAATATTAAGCCCAACCATGTGGGTGACACTAAAGTCCTATCTAGGTGGAGCGCCCTCTAAGGGCAGCAGTAGATGGCCTGGAATGTAAGGTGGGACCTCTGGTGATGAGTGTTTCCCAAATCTGATGGCCTCCAACATGATGTCCTCACAGCACTTAAGCCTCTACACACAAATGGAGGAGGAAAGCCAGCTAGTGTTGTGGACATTAAAATCTCCTAGGAGGATAATTTTGCTGTTGAGAAAGTGGGATTGGAGAAAATCAATTTTTAAGGAGAGGAAGTTAAAGAGCTCAGAGTAGTTGGTTGCAGTGGGAAAGTGATAAAGAGAGCAAATGAATTTGATTGAGTGGGGAAGAGATATTTTCAGCCAAATAAAATCAAAGTTGGGTGATTCTAGGTTGGATGCTCTCTGGCAAGATATGTCAGAGTGGATGTATGTGCAGACACCACCCTTGGGACGAAAGTTGTTGAAGAGTGAGTAGTTTGGAAGGTTGAGATAAATAGTGCTTGGGGGAGGTGAGATTTGAGTTTCTGCCAGAAGGAGTAAGTGGGTTTGGTAGACTGAAGGTGGTAGTGGACAATATTAAGGCTGGCAATTTAGACCACGGATGTTGGTGAAGTGAATATGTAGGGTTTTGCGAGTCATATGTTTGACCGCAAGGGTCTTGCACATTTCCTATGCGGTCCCTGCATACTGGTCTCCATGGTGGGTGCTAGTGGCATCACTTGGTTTTTTCACCAATTTAATAGGTCTGTAGTCGATGATCCAACTGTTGTCACCATTTTGACATTTTTCTTTGAGTTGTCTTTGTTCCCTTTGAGCAAATGATAAATCTGGTCGAGCACATATACGCGATTGGGGACAAGTGTTTCTGAACTTGTCGATTGCTGTTATTAGTTTTGATGTGCTTGTCGCTTTTACTAGGCATGGAAAGTTCGTTCCATTCTTTCTTTTATTTATAGGCCCAAAACGATGCCACTGATGATATTCTTAGAATTGATGTTACTGATGTCTACCATCACACAGTGTGTGTGTGTCCAGACAGAAAGCTGGCAATCCAACTGTAGAAGTCCTGAGACAGTCCAAATGATAGGAGTTTGAATAGTAAGCCTTTGTGTCAAACCTGGTCAAGAGCTTTAGAGATATCAAGTGCAGCCACTTAAGATTTGCCAAATTTCTCCATGACATTTGTTCAGAGATGGGTGATATATGAGAGTAGATCTCCTGTTGATAGGCCACAACAGAATCTGTACTGGTGGTTGCTTAATAGCTGGGACCCTTTGATAGACTGCCATATAACAGGCTTGAAATTATATTGATACAGATGAGGTTGGATAGTAAATTAGTGTCATGGACTGAAGACCGGTTGTCTCACAGGCATCAGAAGTTGTATATGGAGAAGCAATATCCCAGAATAGGAATGTCACAAGTGGTGTGCCCCAAGGGTGTTTTGGGATCGTTGCTGTTTAACTTGCTTGTTAATGATATTAAGAGAGATCTGAATGTAGGAGTTGAGAATTTATGGTTTTTCTCCATCACTTTAGATAGGACTGAGGTGAGTGAGATAGGGCGGTAGCTAGATAGCAGTGATTTGTCACCTACCTTAGGAAAGGGGCTTGGGGAAGTTTGGTGATACATAAAAAGGACTAGGAGAGACATCGAGGAGTCACATCCAGGAAGTGGTGTTAGTAGGAGAGTTCATTTGCTTAAAAACTGTCGGAATAAGAGAGACATGGTTGGAAGACAATGACAGAAATAGGGATGGATGGATATATTTTTCATGAAAAGAGAGAACAGAGCAGAAAGGGAAGAGGAAAACTGCTGTGTGGTAGCAGACAAGTTATGCCTGTGTAAGTGATTCAAGTGGTAAATAGTGGCAGTGGTTTTTGAGGCAGTATGGTGTGAAGTAGAGGTGGACAGGATTAATACTTGGTTGGGTGATGCTACAGACCTGGTAATGTGGAGAGCAGTGAGAAGGAAATGTATAGGCAATATTGGAAAGGGTCAGGATACAACTGACTAAGGTGGTTTCTGGTCTCTGGAACATTGAATATAAAGAAAGACTGAGGAAAAGCAATTTGCAGAGACTGGTTGATAGGAGGTGGGAGGGGTTATGATTGCAACATAAATTGCCAAGAGGTTATACCAGATTAACGAGGATGGAGGAGTGCAGTTTTTCTCCATACTTTACACAGAGAGAGGGGGAAAGAAGGGGAGAACAAGAGGTTATTCCTGAAAACTGTAATAAGGAGAGTATGAAAAGCAGGTTTTTTTGCATAGAGAGTAGTGGGCATCTAATGAGTGTAAGACAGTGAATGTATTTAAGGCACAGTATGATGAGCTGTATGTGTGTGTCACCTCCCATGATGAATCTTTTGACTCCACAGAGATCTGATCATCATCATAATAATAAATATGTTTGCAGAATATCTGGTTCATAAAAGCAGGTACATTCCTGGTACATAAGCTAGCTCATCTCCTGGTACATAAGCTAGCACGCACACACACAGGGAGCGGGAAGTGTGTTGTGAGAAAAATACATTTCCCAGTTTGCATATAGTTAAAGGAGCAGTCTGGTGTACTTTGGGGCATGGCAATTTAGTGATGTAATTCCCAGGAAAATGTCTCAAACACTGAAGAAATTTATGCTCACTAAAAAACAAAAGCTTCAGCTAACTGAAAAAAAAAAAAAAAAAATGGGGAGGGAGGGATGTGCAAAACTTGCAGAAAAATAAAAATGTGGGATGCAGGTGCAAACTATGAGTTATACAAAAGAGAAATTCACAAGACAATAGGTGTAGGCACCTCTAAAGAAAAAAGGGCATGAAAGTCATTTTATGAAGGTTTGAATTTAACCCTATTTGGGTAGTTAAATCAAAAATGAGCAGAAAAAAAATACAAATCGCTAGTCTATATTGTTGGAAGTTTTTTTCTTTTTTGAGGTAATTTTTTTTTTTTTTATAGGTAAATAAGACTTCTCCATTGCTTCCACCTTGGTATCACCACCTCTGGGTCTGGCTCCCACTGACGAGACCTCAATAAAGGTCAAAACTGGTCTGGGTAGTGGCCCTTCCCTTAATGCATAGCATTATACATGTCAGCAAGGAGATGTGTTTTGCATTATGGGAGATACTAAGATAAGGAGTGATGAGAGCTTGGTCCACCTTTACCACGAGTTGCCTCAGTCCTGAAGATAGTTCAGGCGCAAACCTTGTTTGCTTACACTTGGATAAAGGATTAAACTAAATTTATTATTCTAGTCCTATATGTAAACAAAGCAAGCTATTTCATACATCTGTTAATTATGAACTATCTTAGTAATTCTCAAAAACAGAAAAAATTACAGGTTATCTGATTATGTGGTAGCTGGCCTGGTAGACCAAATGGTTAAAATATACTTTCTCCAACAGGCTGTGGATTAAAATCCTGCACTGGATATATATGTTTGTGATTCTCTTTAGATGGAAGATGAATTTTATCAAAAAGCATGAAACCACTGCCCAGCTTATTGAAGACCAAAGCTCCATGTCTGGCCTCATTCCAAATAGAAATAAATACAATTAATAAAAGTAGAAAAAAAAAATCCTTAGCCACTCAGGGTACTAATGTACTATAGGTTTAGGAAAGTCTTTTGTGAATGGGAGTAAAAAAAAAATAATAATAATAATAGAATAACAAGTATGAATAGACAGCAACAGCCACTACAGTTATAAGTGATATCTGTAAAACAAAATACAAAGTTCAGATTATCTGTGCATCCTAATTGTCACATAATTCTGAATGTTTATTTATAATAAGAGTTCGCTGTTTTATTTGATATGTTTCAATTTGAACAGAAGTTTTTTTCCTTAAAACATTTTTATGTATAGAAAATGACTCCTTATTTTACTTTTACAAGTGATAGACATGTCTGTTAATAAAATGTTTTGGAATGTGTCTACTTCATTAAGAAAAATATCCCTGTACTTGTATAGTTAACAATATGTAAGAAAAAACTGCTAAAAGTGAAATAGAATAGCACATAAAGATCAATTTTTTTTAAAAAAAGTTAATTTGCAGACTAGTGTAATGTAATCACTGAATGAAGGGAAATGAAAGAAGAGTATTTAAAAGCAAAAGAGGGGGAAAGTAAGGAGTATGGTATGGCATGGTGACTACAATAAGAGAAGTGATTGAAGAAAACATGAAGAATCAGTTTATAATAGCAATATGGAAAGTGAAACAATTCACTGTTTTGGAAGGTATGAAGGATTTGAAAAGTGACAAAGTATAAGAGAAGATATGAAGATAAGAAGCGAAAAATAAGAGTGATAGACAAACAGTGCAAGTTGCTATGATTCTAGCAGTGAGGCTTATACATTAGTAATTTATAATACATGGTGTTTCAAAAGGGTGTATGCAACTTTGCAGGAGAACAGAGAATAACTCAGAAGATGTACAAAAGCTGAGTGAGTGCCATATTTAGTGAAACATCAATTTTTGGTCACAACTTTATTACCAAATGACAGCACTAGATGCCTTGATACATCACGCCATTTGAAAATGGTGACTTTTGGTGGTGCAGAGCAATCATGTTGTGTGTTTTGGTTTGAGAAAACGAAGTCGGCAACACAAGTTCAGAGATATTTCCACGTGCAATATGGCAAAGAACCTCCTAGTAGGCACACAATCTACATGTGGTACAAAACTGTTGTGGAAACAAGTTGTTCTGTGCATCATTCAAGGTCAACGAAAAGGCCACATGCTGCTGATGCTGTTGTGGAAGAAGTTGGGGAAAGTTTCCAGAGAAGTCCTGAAAAGTCAACCAGACGGGCATCAAATTGGAATTACATATGTAACTGTGTGGTGTGTTTTACGAAAACGTCTACATTTAAGGCCCTACAAATTTACCCTCATATAACATTTGAAAAAAGATGATAAGAAGAATACCAGGATTTCTGTACAGAAATGATTAGTAGGATAAAACAAAATGAGGACTTTTTTTGGACATACTCATTTTCAGTGACGAGTGCACTTTTCATGTAAGTCAGCAAGTAAACACTCACAACTGCAGAATTTGGGGAAGCAAAAATCTACATGCCATCATAAAACATGTTCACAGCACCTCAAAGGCTAACATATTTTGCACCATAAGTGTATGAACCCTTCTTTTTTTCAGAGTCTATAAAAAAAAAGGTGTATATCTGGATATGCTACAAGGGTACCTAATACCACAATTAGACGCTGATGACCACAACAGATGCTTACATTTCCAGCAAGACAGAGCACCTACTCATTGCCTGACAGTCATACCTCGACACCCGTTTTCCAGGCAGATGGATTGGTATACAACTTTGAATGACAATAGAAGGTAAATAGCGATAGATGAATAATTTTCATTACCATGCAAATGTAACATAACACTTGAAGTTTCAATACAGACAGTTAAAGATCGACGTGATGGCCTCCAGTAATTCTGCAGATGTCCCCATCTGTAATCAGTTTCCTGCCACATGCAGCACAGTGTATCTGGCATAACTTCAGCAATAGCGGCAGTAATTCTGGAACAAATATAACAGTGTAAGGTCGGGGAATGCAAGGGGCACTGCATTCCCCTGACCTTACACTGTTATATTTTTTTTTATGGGGCTTTGCATAAGATTGAGTGTTTGTACCACCACTACCAGCCAATCTGTATGTGCTGCATTCCAGAATTACTGCCACCATTGCTGACGTTATGCCAGATACATTATGCCGCATGTGGCAGGAAACTGTTTACAGATGGGCAAAATTACTGGAGGCCATCATAACAAACTTTAACTGTCTGTGTTGAAACTTCAAGTGTTATGATACATTTGCATGGTAATAAAAATTGTTCATCTATCGCTATTTATCTTCTATTGTCATTCAAAGTTGTATACCCACTTTTGAAACATCCTGTAATATCACTAAGGAGATTACAATATACACTATGCATTCATTAGCATAACTTTTACTTAATATTTCCAATATTTTGGCAAAGTGAAACTACCATCATCATCAGGGAAAAAACAATGAACAAACTGATATATGCATACAGGAACTTCTTCTTCTTCTGCAGCTTCTCCCACTTAAGGGGGTCACTGTTGATAATGAGTCTCCTCCACACCTTCTTGTCTTGGGCTGTCACCACATCCAAGTTCTTCATCCTCAAGTCCTCTTCTACCAGCTCCCTCCATCTCTTCTTTGGCCGCCCACGCTTCTGCCTTCCTTGTACATCTATCTGCATGACCCTTCTTCCCACATATTCGTCCTCCCTCCTCATCACATGACCAAACCATCTCAACCTTGCCTCCTGTATTTTCGCTCCTAAGTTCGTAACTTTCACTGTTCCCCTGACAGTCATTTCTCAGACGATCCTTTCTGGTCACACCGCACATCCACCTAAGCATTTTCATCTCTGCTACTTCCATCCTGCTGATGTTAATTTTCCTCAGGGCCACAGTTTCTATAGCATATGTCATAGCTGGCCTCACTACTGTCCTATAGATTTTGCCTTTCAGATTGATCGGCACCCTCTTATCGCATAACACTCCAGCCATCTCTCTCCAGTTCCTCCAACCCACTTGTATCCTGCATCCCACTTCCTTCTCAGCTCCTCCATCTTCTTCCACTGTTGAACCTAAGTATCTAAAGTCTCTCACCTTCCTGATGACATTTCCTTCCAGCTCCAGATCTGTCTCCTGTCTGCTGTCCACTGTGCAACACACATACTCTGTCTTACTTCTGCTCAGTTTCATACCTCTCTCTCTTTTCCAGTACTTTTCTCCATCTTTCCAGTTTAGTTCCTGCTTCTTCTCTTGAATCTGCACACAGCAAGATGTCATCTGCATACAACATTGTCCAAGGCGCATCTTCTCTCACCTCCTCTGTTACCACCCCCATCACAATATTAAACAGAAACGGACTTAATGCTGACCCTTGATGCAAGCCAACTGTTACTTGAAAACTTTCTGTCTGTCCCAGACAGGTCCGAACACATTTCTGTACATCTCCTGCACCAACCTGACATATTTCTCTGGTACCTTCTTCTCCCTCAGACACCTCCAGACTTCTTGCCTTGGCACTCTATCATATGCTTTCTCCAGATCAATAAATACCAGATGTAGCTCCCGTTGCTTCTCTCGAAACTTTTCCATCATCTGTAGAACCCCAAAGATAGCATCTGTGGCTGATCGACCATGCATGAAGCCAAATTGCTCCTTTGCAATCTCCACCTCCTTCCTCAGTCTTCCATCAAGAACCCTTTCTAGGATTTTCATTGTGTGGGACATCAACTTTATTCCTCTGTAATTCTTACAGTCTTGCGCACTCCCTTTACCCTTGTAGATGGGGACAAGAGTACTTTTCCTCCATTCCTCGGGTATAATTTCCCGTTGGCAAACTTTCATGAACAGGTCAATCCCTCATCCTCCAGAGCCTTCCATGCCTCCACTGGAATCCTGTCTGGGCCCACCAATTTTCCATTCTTCATCCTCTTCATGGCCTCCTTCACTTCCACTCTACTGATGTTCTGCACCATCCCCTCAGAAGGCTGCCCATCTTCTCTGTGAGTCCACGCATTTTCTTCATTCAAAAGTCCCTCAAAGTATATTCTCCATCTGTTTCTTATCTCCACATCCCTCCATAATATTCTTCTTTCAGTGTCTTTGATCTGCCTCACACGTACGATGTACTTTGAAGCCTTATTTCTACATTTTGCCAATCGATAAATCTTTCTCTGTCCTTCCTTTGTTTCTAATTGATCATAAAGGTCTTGATATGCCATGGCCTTCACCTGTGAAACAACTCTCTTGGTTCTCGCTTTTTCTCTCTGTATTTCTCTCTGTCCTCTTCCACTCTTGACCCTTCCTCTTAGCCGTCACTGCTTCCTGTACATCATTATTCCACCACCAACCCTCCTTCTGCTCTGTAATCTTTCCAGGTGTTTCACCAAGCACCTCAATTGCACAGCTTGGAATTACTTTTGAATTATGTCTCCACCAGTCTTGTACACTTTCTAGTCCATCCGAAATCCTCTCTAACACCTTCTCCCTAAAACGGTTCCTCACACTCTCTTCTTTTAAGCTCATCTATATACAAGTAGCCAAGTCGTGAAGATACTTCATGTGCAAACTTTGTTTACATACACTTGGATAAAGGATTAAACAAGAATATAATTTCTTGGCATTTTTATTTTAATAAGGTAAGTATTACCAAAGCAGAACAACAAAGAACAAGTCTAAAGCACTAAATAGTGTACTTAGTGGACCGGAAAGGGTGTTGTTATGTTGACGTTCTACGAATAAGTACTTCTCAGACTTGAGGTAGTTTCATACAACCAAATTTGCTCAAATTTGGGAAGATTCTTAAGGCTGAAGTAGAAGTCTTTCATCTTTAAATTCTCTTGTGGAATAAGTTTGCCTTTTTACATTGTATATTATGGTACATGTCCAAGGTATGGTTCAGCAAATCCTGAGTCACCAGAGTGTAGTTTTTGTATTTGATGATTCTGATGTTCACTCTCTAATCTCACTGAAAACACTATTCCCTCCCCCCTCCTCCAATTATGTTCCATTTTTATATCTACATCATTCTCCATCAGCCAAATCTTACTAATACCCATACCGTTTGGTCAATTTGAACTGATGCCAGAAATTCCTCTCACTTATTCTGAAAGGATCATTGAGAGAAAGAGAGAGAGCTCATTACAATGCTGAATACTGATCTCTGGATGATCCTTTCACATCTTCAATGCTTCAGTGGCCAGAGAATTTCAAAAAGTAAAGAAGGCAGCACATCATTAAATTTGAAAATCTATTAAAAAACAGTACTTCCAAGCTTTAACAACCATTGGGAAAAAAACGTAATTAACTCATCATCCTTCCTGCTCAAGCCAGAAGGCATCAGTGCGCTCGGTTGTAGCCATAATTAAACTCTTATGCCTAAAAAAAATACTTACCAAAGAAATGATACAGATTAAAAGACGGATTCACAGCCTTCCAACCCATATGGCAAATGGGACCATCAGAGGCCACAACTGAGTGTGCTGATGGCTTTTGACTTGAGCAGGAAGAATGATAAGTTAATTATGGTTATTGAGGCCTGGAAGTACTGTTTTTTTAATAGATTTTCAAATTTAATGATGTGCTTATGTTTTTATCTTTTGAAATTCTCTAGCTGCTGAAGAACTGGAGATGTGAAATCATTCAAAGATCGGCATTCAGCATGGTGGTGAGCTCTCTCTCTCTCTCTTGATGATCGTTTCAGAATAAATGTGAGGAATTTCTGGCAACACTTTAACTTGACACTATCCTTTGTCCCCCATTAAGAATAGAACATAATGGGAGATGTGGGGAACAATGTTTTCAATGAGGTTAGAGAGTGAACAGGATGGGGAGAGGAATATTGCTGATGATAGCAGAAGAATTGCAACTCTTTAGTAAAAGTTTTGCATGAAGTTGGAGATGCAAGAAGTAGTGCATTTAAGGCAATAATATGTATGAGAGATACATGGTCAGTTTCTACTATAGGTCAGGAAATGCAAAAGAAGATGTGAATGAAATGCACTGGCAAAAAACATGATGAGTACATGACAAGTAATCATGGAGGACTTCGATGTTCACGGCAGAAAATAATTATTAATATTGTTTCTTGATCTGCAGTTTTTATATCCGCTACAGCATATGTTCTTCTGGCTAGGTTTCTATGACAGAATAAAAAAAAAAATAAATAAATAAATAAAAAAAAAAAAACCTTTGTCACCCCCATGTGAGACCTGGCTAACTTATTTTCAGTTGAAAAGCTGTTATTATAAACATCTTAGATTTAGGCCAAAACTCAAGTATTTTCAACCAATGGATAATGTCATTAACAACCAAGTTTCTAGCTAGCAATGATGACTACACTTTACAGACATGTGGGTCATATTTCAGGCTTACTTGTCATATTTCATACTGTAGGTGGGTTAAGGATAAGATAATCTAGAAACAAAATGTTGCTATAGAAAGCAAACATAGCTATTTTTTTTCAAGCCACTTCAAAGTAGGGTAGTAGTCATCTCACACAGACTGGTTGATTGTGTATTTTAAAAAGAAATATCCAGTATGATGTTTTAGAGTTATACACCCTCTGTCCAAAAAGAAAACGAACTTTTTGAAAATATAAGAAACTAGTGGCACCACCTGTTGTATCTTTTTGTTGTTGAAAGCAGCAACCTTCATTAGTGTTGTGTCAACTGCTTATGACATTTGTTTCATTAGAAGCCCAGTTATAGTGCCAAGAGTGACAGTGTGTATTTTGACAAACGGTTGGAAAATGAGTTTCAAACAGAGAGCTGTGATTGACTTTTGCGTTAAACTTCGTAAAAGTTTTACCGCAATGTATCAAATGCTTTAAAAAGCATGCAGTGATGAATGCTTATCCCGTACTCAAGTTCACAAGTGGTTTAAGCGATTTCAAAGTGGTTGTGAGACCCTTGAAGACAATGAAAAGCCGGGCCATCCAAAAACTGGACTGAGCAAAGTTAATATCCAAAAAGTGCGTGATTTCATCAAAGAAAACCCGAAATCGTCCATGAGATTGATTGAAGATGAATTGGGGATTCCAAAATCAACTGTGCACAACATTTTGACCGAGAGTCTGGGCCTTTGTAAACTGAATTCATGATTTGTTCACCATAAGTTGATCGATGACCAAAAAATGTATCGAATTGAACACTACAAGGACCTCATTAAAACTGCTTGTAAGGACTCAAACTTCATTGAAATGATCGTTACCGGTGACGAAACTTGGTGTTTTGAGTATGAGTCCAAAACAAAGTGCCAGAGTGCTGAGTGGAGACCACCAGAAGAGGGCATCCGAAAAATAGTCGCTTGGAGAAGTCAAAAGTAAAGATAATGCTGATTTGTTTCTATGATTCCAACGGCATTATTCACAAAGAATTCATTCCGCTGGCCAAACGGTCAATGGCGAGTTTCTCGAAGTTTTGAAGCGATCAATAGCAAGAATTCTTCGCATATGGCATGAATATCACGACAACCGACCGTTCGTCAAAACACAGTCACTCTTGGCACTATAACTAGGCTTCTAATGAAAGAAATGTCATGGATATCGCGCCCCCCCCCCATACACAACTTTTGATACCTATCAGATAGCCAGTCTCCAATCCAATGCACTAATCTAATATCCAATCCCATCTGCTCTAGTTTGACTGTCAACTTATCATGAGGTACTCTATCAAAAGCTTTTGCGAAATCGAAGTATATTACTGTGTATCCTTCTCTTTTGTCCAAGGAAGCAGTCACTTCATTGTAATAAGTAAGTACATTACTAAAACATGACCTCCCTTTAGCAAATCAATGCTGTCCATCAAAGATAATACCATTGTTGTCAACCCAATTCTGGATCCTAGTTATCACCAGCTTCTCCAACAACTTAACCACAACATCTGACACACACAGATAGGACTATAATAATGTGCTTCAGTTCTATCATCTCCCTTATGAGGCAGCACAATCTTGTCCTCCTTCCACTCCTTTGGAACTCAATCCAGTGCAAGACTCATATTAAAAAAATGTGTCAAAGCAAATGTCAACTCCCTGGCACATTCCTTCAGAATACGTGGTCATATTTTATCTAGTTCCACAGCCTTATTAACCAAGTTTGCTGAATTCCCCATACACCTCTTGTTCAGAATATGTGTGTTGAGGCTTAAGTGCTGTGAAGAATTCATGTTAGAGATTTAATGGAATAATAACAACCCTGAGAAAGGATTAAAACTAATTTTAATACTTCCAATATTTTGTCTCTGTAACAGAGACATCTTCGGGGATTACAAAAACTTTTTGCAACAACACACAATATTGGAAGTATTAAAATTAGTTTTAATCCTTTCTCAGTGTTGTTAATATTCCATTAAACCTCTAACATGACCTCTTGTTCACTTATAGCTAGTCTCTCATCCCCATCATCAACTACTCTTAATCTCTCGATGATGTCACATTCACAAGAATGAAATCTCTTTATGAACTGCTACGGAAATATATCCACCATATCTTCCGCAAAAGTTGTCCATATACCATTTTCTCCAATCAACGTCATCCTTTCATAATCATTCTTTTTTTTTGTTGGCTACATATCGAAGAACTCCCTAGGATTCTTTTTGGCTTCATTAGCTAACTGCTGCTGATACTTCACTTTTGCTACCCTTACCAACCAAATCACTCTCCTTGCCTGGTCTTTGTAATCCTCATGGAATTGGTTATTACCACTTCTCTTATGCTGCCTCCACAATGCCTTTTTTCTCTGTATCACATGCTATATCTCTTCATTCATCCATTTCACACCTAACTTATTTAACCTTCTGACCCTTGGAATACATTTAGACATTGCTTTTACCAGATAGTTCTTGAATATCCCCCAAGTGAACTGATCTCTTTTACAGGTAACTCTTCATTCCATGCTACACCTGCAAGCTGTCTCCTGTGCTTCTCATAATCACCAGCCTTGTAGTTCCACATATACCTTTTTCCCACAGAGGTTCTCACACTGCAGGCAACCATCCAGGTAATCACTTCATGATCACTCTCACTGACTGGAGGGTGATTTGACACCTCATTTATAATAACATCCTGTGATGAGATGATCAAATCAAAGACCCTCAATCCTCGTGTGCCCTGTTACATACTGTCTGAAGTAGTTGTTCCTCAAAAACTCATTTTCTTTACTTCCAGTTGCTATCTCATCCTAGTCTATACTAGGATGAGATAGCAACTGAATCGTACTTACCGGGTGCGAAATTTAAGGATGTAAGCGAGAGCATTAGAGTGCAAAAACAGAGGGTGAAAGAAATAACAATTGTGGCTGGTACGAATGAATTGAAAGGTGATAAATTTTTTATGAGAGAGGACTTGAAAGTATTGTTAAAGGTAGCGAAAGAAAAGAGTGACAGAGTTAGAATGGTGAGTCTGTTACCGCGGTATGACAGAGAGGAGTTTAGAAGGAGGGCCATAATCGCAAATGATATTATGCGCAGGTTATGCGGACGGTGTGGTGTGGAATTTGTGGACGTGTGGAATGAGTTTGATGGGCGAAAGGACTCATACAAGATGGATGGCCTGCATTTGAATGGACTTGGTGTGCGGAGACTGGAAAAAGTGTTGCTGAATGAAGTGAAAATGGATGTGCAGAACCAGGGAAACTAGAACTACCAAGGAGGGGGGGAAGTGGATATCCAGACATCAGTGAGACAATTGAGTGTAAAAATGTATATAATGTACCTGAGCCAGCAAAAAGGACAAAAAATGGGAATGGGATATTTAGAATAACGCATCAAGATAGGGGTGGGACAAAGGGATCACTGCAATTCATGTATACTAATGCCAGGAGTATTAGGAACAAGAAGGAAGAATTTTTGGCCTTGATTGGCTCTTCCTGGCCACAGGTTATTGGCATTAGTGAAACATGGCTGACGGAAGATGATATAGTTAGTGGGATAGAATGTGTAGGTTATAGTATGTTTAGGAGGGACAGAGAGAATAAAATTGGGGGAGGGGTGTTATTGATGATAGCTGATGAACTGCAGCCAAGGAGAATTGAAGTATTGCAGGATAGTGAAAGGAGCTCATTTGAGGCTATTTGGTGTGAGATTGATACTGGCAGAATAAAATATACAGTTGGGTGCTGCTATAGACCAGGTGATGGAATAGATGGTGGAGATGGTATGCATAAACAAATTGATGAAATGAGTGGAAGGAGGGTAATTATTATGGGGGATTTCAACTATGGTAACATTGATTGGAAGGAGGAGAGGACACATGTGAGGAAGGAAATGGATTTTATTCAATTATTAAGGGATAACTATCTGAAACAGCATGTAATTGAAAATACTAGGGGTGTGAGAGTGCTTGACCTGGTAATAGTATCTGAGAATTTGACTGTAATGAATATGACCATGTTGCCACTTATTGGTGAGAGTGATCATAAGGTCTTGACCTGGGAGGTGGCTAAAGGTGTGAAATTTGTGATTAAGACAGGGTATATGTGGAATTACCGTGCTGGCAAGTATGACAAGCTTAGGAGATTGCTTGGATCAGTGCCATGGCATGTACAACTGCAAGGGCTGGACGTCGATAGAGCATGGGAAGTGATCAAAGAGCATTTACAGGAGGTTATGGCTGATTGTATACCTAAGGTCCGAATAGTGAAACAAGGAGGGGTTAAATGGATAAATAACACCATTAAACTTGAGGTGCAAAAAAAGAAACAACTATGGAGGGAATTTAAAGAAAGGGGTGACCTGCAGGACACGAACGGTATAAAGTACAGGCCAGAAGGGTAACGAGTGTGGTAAAAACAGCAAAAACCGATTATGAAAGGAAACTAGCTATGCAAGCAAAAGAGAATCCCAAACAGTTCTTTCAATATGCTGCAAGCAAGGAAAAAACTGTACATGGCAAAATGATTTTAAGGAATGACGATGGTAAAGAGTTCACTGAACCAGTCGATATAGTGGAGTTACTGAGTGCGCACTTTGCAAAAGTATATCATCCAGGTGGTGACGTTGAAAAAATGAAGGAACCATTAGTTTATATGGGAATTGTGATGAATGAAGTGGAGGTGAATAGTCTATTACAGAACCTTAATGTGAATACATCTGTGGGATTGGATGGTATACCGGCACGGGTCTTGCATGAAGCAGCTAATGAATTATCAGTGCCCTTGACCATGTTGTTTAATCTGAGTCTCAGGTCTGGCTTAGTCCCGAAGGCGTGGAAAGAGGGGAAAATAGTTTCACTGCATAAAGACTATGGTTGCAAATTACCGACCGATCAGCATATCAGGAGTCGTTGTCAAGGTCTTGGAGAAAGTAGTCAAGGGAAAAATACAGGAATGGATTGATGAAAATGAGATACTGTACAGAGGACAGCATGGCTTTGTAAAGGGTAGATCATGCCTCAGTAACTTGCTCAAGTTTTATAACAAGGTGACGGCTGAACTGGATAAGGGAAATGGGTTTACAGTGATACTGCTGGACCTGGCAAAGGCGTTTGACAGGATACCACATGGAATTCTAATCCGTAAACTACAACATATGGGAATGGATATAGGGTTGGTGAGATGGATAGCTGGGTGGTTGATGGAGAGATATCAAAGAGTAGTTTATTCAGGAGTAGAGTCCAAAAAACGGCCTGTGACTAGTGGTGTGCCACAGGGTTCTGTTCTTGGACCACTGCTGTTTAATCTGTTCATTAACGATATAGGGAAGGGTCTAAGTGGGACAGTTCATTTGTTCGCTGATGATGCAAAGTTGGGTAGGGCGATAGTGAATGCAGAAGATGTCAAAGTCTTGCAAGATGACTTAGATAGATTGGAGTTCTGGACTAAGGAGAATGGATGTCAATTTAATGTGACAAAATGTAAGGTTATGCATTTCGGAGTGAAAAGATTAGCAGCAGTATACCACATTGGTGGAACTGTACTCCAAGAGATTGATAAGGCCAGGGACTTGGGAGTGTTGGTGGATAGGGAGATGAAGTTTAGGGGGCACATTGCGAAAGTAGCTAAATCAGCTCATCAACTCACTCGGTTGTTGAAAAATACCTTGACGAGCAGAGAAAAACAAGTTATTGTACCTCTGTACCGAGCCCTGATAAGACCTCATCTCGACTACTGTGCCCAGATTTGGTCACCTCGGTTCCTTCTGCCAGGAGGTTGAGATGATCCAGAGGCGAGTGACTAAGATGATAGCAGGTCTATGGAATGAACCATATGAGAACAGGTTGAAGATTTGTGGGTTGCAGAAACTAGTTGATAGGCGGAAAAGGGGAGACATGATTGAGACATTCAAATTGCTAAAAGGATTCTATAGGATTAATTCAGATGATATTTTTGAGATCAGGACTGGTGGTGGGAGAACTAGGGGACACCCATGGAAGCTGGGCAAGAGCGTGGTTAGCAGGGGTGTTAGAGCTGGGTTTTTTACTTTTAGAGTGGTAAATGAGTGGAATAAGCTGCCAGAGTCTGTTGTGGGTGCTATGACAGTGAGCGAGTTCAAGGCAAGGTATGATAGATACTGTGAGAATGTTGAACAGCTGCGTGAACATGATGTTTAGGGCCTCCCTCGATGAGTCGAAGGACTCCCGGAGTAGCCCGTGGTAGTAATAATAATAATAATAATAATAATACTACCATAATTAAAATTTCCCATAATGATCACCTTTTTCTTATTTGATTGGCTAATTTGATTATACATTTAATAGTAACTACAATCCACATTACTAGGTCTATAACAACATCCAAGTAAGTATTTCATTCTATTTGCTTCTATCTCACACCATACTGCCTCAAAACCACTGGCACTATTCCCATCTTACATGTCTATTTTGCACATGGACAAAACTCTTTCTCTGTCAACAGTAGCACTCCCCCCCCTTTTTTTTATCCTTTCAATCCTCACGAAACACATCATACCCTTACATCTCTATTCATCAGGACGCCATCCTCATCCAACCGTGTCTCACTTATCCCAAAAACCTTTGTGTGAACAAACTCATTTAATGAGTGTTTTAATTCTTTATTAGTTAAAACTTACTGACTTAATTTGACTTACTCTAATTCAAAGTCAAATAAACCAGACTTAATAATATCATACTTCAATGCAGATGACAGAACATCGAAATTTAAAATCGAAACGAATCTCACATGGAATAAGAACCGTATCATAAGAGCTAGAGCACAAGCAGAAATTAATGCTGCTTTGGCAAGTTATCACAAGTAGATTGTAAATATTCGCCATGTTACGTGGAATGCAAAATTACGAACAAGTATCGCAATTCGATTTAGAATTTGCATTCTAGGAAACTATTTTCTTAATGATTATTTTAATTCTGTTTGACTTTTGCAATAACTGCTGTAAACAAAAATGTCACAAGAACCCATCGGTCACCAGATGTTACTGGAATGCAAAACGTATTACGAACAGTTACACACTTAGGTTTAGAAACTCGTCACGGTTTATGGCACATAATTCACTTTTAACGTGTTTTAAGTTTTTTTTAACCTTTTCGGTTTATTGGAAATGAAAATAAACCAAATTAAAACTTACGGTAATCACAATACGGTACAAAAATACTTTCATTCTATCCCTTCTGATATCACTGTTACTATTGCCCTCTACTAAAATTCAACATTCCCTTCTGATATTACTGTTACTATTGTCTTCGATTAAAAATCAACACATCTTGATTTAGGCTTCAGCTTGTCGAGTCTTTAATGCAGAGTATATCAATTGATCTTTTTCTATTTAATTTCTAGTCTCATGCTAATTTCGCTATTCTTTTTGAATCTATTCAATTAATATGCTTATTCCATTCTAACTCGGGGCAGAGCTGACTAGTACGTGTCCCCAGGTGGCGGATCCGGGAAGAACGGCCTTCGGATATGGAGGCTAGCTGCGACATAAGCAAAGCAATCTGGCGAATAAACAGCCGTGAACCAACAGCGGGTGAGCTATCAGTGCATGGGGGAAGCAGAAGTGGCAACTCTGTCTCATTTAAAACCTCACAAAGCTCAACAACGACATGGCGGGTATTGCCGCCATTAAACAAGCACCTGCTGGGACCACTGCCCCTGACAGTGGAAAGCTGCATTGTCAGTACTGACACAAGGTTGAAGCCAAATGAGGAGATGATGAGATTTGCAAATGGCAATATGACTACGCCTTGTGATGAGATTTGCAAATGGCAATATGATTATGTTGTGTACGTCTATAATATAATACAAGAAATAGAAGAATATCAGCAAAATTGGCTAGCTACACCACATAGAAAGAATGAATAACAATAGGATTCCCAAACTAGCATATAAATATAAACCTATAGGAAGAAGAGACCGCGGACGTCCAAGACTCAGATAGAAAGACCAACTTCATCTGCAGAGCAGGACATAAAAAGCCTATATCTGAATTGCTCAGATAACGACGACGTCTGTAATATAGCCGAGCAGAAAGCAAATAGTGAAAATACTGCTCTACCTTATCTCCAGAACAACCACCATGGCGAGTGAACTCTTGCAACCGGGCCCGAATTCCCAGCGTCCCTTAAATGGGACAGGAGTACGAAGAATCTGGGCTCAAAATGGTGTCCACTTTTAAAGTCGCAACTTGGAATGTCAGAACTCTATATGAAGCTGGCAAATTAAGAAATGTCATAAAGAGACTCGGTGTCCAGATTTTGGGAATTTGCAAGAGAAGATGGCTAGGATCCGAAAAGTGTCAACAAGATAATCTGACAATGTCTTACTTTGGGAATGATGAGAACAAACATCGACATGGTGTAACAGTAATTGTAGATGAAGAAATCAATAAATCAGTAATAAATTGGATCCCATTTTCTGAGAGGATAATGCTGTTACAACTTAAGGTAAACCCTGTTCATATAAATATCATCCAAGATTATGCACCCACAGCTGACAAAAGTGAAGAAGAAATTGAAGAGTTTTATGAACACGTAAAAGAGATTAAAAATCTAACAAAGAAATATAAAATAAACATAGTGATGGATGACTTCATTGCGAAAGTGGGCAGAGGGGGTGATGGAGAAATGTTGGAGAATATGGCTTAGGCATATTCTCCAACATTTCTCCAGAAATGAACGAGGAGATCGCCTTGTCCAGTTCTGTCAGGAAGAAGATCTAGCAATAGCAAACAACTGGCATAAACGTCCACCCCAGAAGAATGTACACTTGGAAATCGTCTCAAGATAACCGGCATAATATTGTCAGAAATCAAATTGACTAAATTTAATCCCATAAGGGGTCCTGACAGAAATCAAATTGACTACATACTGATAAATAAAAGATTCCTCAGTACTATAATGAGTTCAAAGACTTATCCTGGAGCGGATATCTCATCATACCACAATCTCATAGTTACAAAAATACGTCATAGATTAAAATCAGCCAAAAAATCACAAAAGAAGAAAAAGAAAATTGATGTTGAAAAACTAAAATACCCCCCAAAAAAATAAAAGAGCAAGACACAGCTTAATATGCGATTACAAGAGATTAACATAGAAGAAAATGAAAGAGTGGAATCTCTTTAGAATGGCTTAAATAATGTCATCTTAACAACTAATATTGAAGAAGTGGGTTATGTGAATAATGTAAAACAACAGCAATGGATGACAAATGAGATTCGTTCTTTTATTGATACACGAAGAATTTACAAAAACAAAGACCTAGACAAATATATAGAAACACATAATATCATTATCATCAAGAAAAAAATAAAAGAAACAAAGAATAATTGGATGAAAAAGTTATGTACCTAGACTGAACTGTTTCAGAAGAGACATGACCATTTCATTATGTATAAGAAAATCAACGAAATTTCCAGAAAACTCAGGAAAAAAGTAAACAGTGTTCTCTAAGAGACGAAAGTGGAAAATGAGTTTTTATTATTATTTTATTCACATAATTGATACACAGTAAAAACAAGATATCATATAAACAAAAATTTGACTGGTGAAACAGAACAATTCAGATTCTACCCAAGAATCTAAGAACAGTCCGATAGGTAGCGTCGTAAAATATGGACTGTTCCAAGTAATGCTGTTTTTTGTAGGACATATGGGGTCACTTCATTGATGTTTAATTGCTGTAAATAGTTGGATAGCTTCTTTGAAGTTGCACCAAGTGCACCGATAACTATTTGAATGACTTTCGTGTGTTTAAGCCACAGTCGGCCAACTTCGATTGCCAGATCTGGATATTTAGTAATTTTTCCGACTTCTTTGTAGTTAATGTTGTTATCACTGGGTACTGCGATATCAATAACCCAAACCTTTCAATGTTCGATAATTGTGATGTCAGGTCTATTGTGTTCCAAATGCCGATCAGTTTGTATTCTAACGTCCCAGAGAATTTTTGCTGTTTCGTTTTCCAATACAGTCTCTATTTTATGCTGTCACCAGTTATCAGAAGTAGGAAAGGCATATTTTTTTGCATGCATGCCAATGAATTATTTTGGCCACTTGATCATGGCGGTATTTATAGTCAGTTTGAGCTATTTTGTTGCAGGCACGGATTAGAGGTTCTACAGTCTCATCTTTCTGATCGCATAATCTGCATTTGCTGTTATTTTTGATGTTCAAAATTTTTGCTTTCATTGCATTAGTTTTTTATGCCTGTTCTTGATCTGCTAGAATAAATTCTTCTGTTTCTTTTTTAATGTATCCGTATTGTAGCCATTACCACGTCTTGTTCACGTAAATTTTATTCTCAGTATCTCGAAGAAATTGGCCAAGAAAGGCTTAAATTTTCCGGCGCACATATTGGTTATTTTGTTGTTCCTTTTTGTAATTAGATTTGTTTCCTGTTGCTTTTAGAAGGCCCTCTCGTATAATTGCTTGAAGCATTGGCTCAGAGCTATTGTCGAAGTAAGTTTTTAAGCTAATTTCTTCTTCTTTCACAGGCTGTCTCACTTGCAGCAGACCCCATCCACCTATTCTGCTCGGTAGATACAACCGGTCAACATCACTTCGTGGATGTAATGCATGATGCATTATTATTATTATTATTGTTGTTGTTGTTGTTGTTGTCGTCGTCGTCGTCGTTGTCGTTGTTGTTGTTGTTGTTGTTGTTGTTGTTATGTGACACCTCCAGGGAGTCCAAAAATTCATCGAGGGAGAGTGTGCCAACAGCAACGAACGATTGATCTAATTCCAACTACTTACCACGCTCTAGAAGAGGAGAACAAAGCACAGATTTGGATAAAGTATATGACAGACTCTTCAATGATAATAGACAGAATCCTATAAATATAAAATATAAAAATGACCAGCAATTCTGAATTGTGAAAGTAAAAATGTCAAATAAAACAGGAAAAGCCAGTGTACCAGATGGTGTACAAACAGAATTTTTAAAATTAATAGAACCAGATAACATCAAACTTCTTGGAAAAAGTGTTCGATAAAATATGAAAGTGGTACATTTCCATCGGATTGGCTCAAATCAACATTTATCACTGTCCCAAAGAAACCGAAAGCAAATACCTATGGTGACTTCCGACGTATTATTCTAATGAGCGAAACATTAAAAATATTTTTTAAAATAATTCAAAATCATCTATAGAAAAAGTGAAGAAACTCTGAATGAAACGCAGTTTGGCTTCCGGAATGGTTTTAGTTCTAGAGAGGCCGTTTTCTGTGCTAAAATATTGATACAAAATGCATAGAAAAACAGAAATCTGTCTTTATGTGTTTCATAGATTTCGAAAAAGAGATCGACAAAATCAGACACTAACAGAAATCTTTCAACAAATAGGGCTATACGAAAAAGACATAATACTAATAAGAAATCTGTATTGTAATCAGTTAGCTACCATTCAGTTAGACAACATTACCTCCAGTGATATTAAACATCAAAAACGGAATGAGACAAGGATGTGTGCTCTCACCACTCTTGTTCAACGTATACTTAGAGGTAATCTTTAAAAAGGCATTAGAAGAATATCCATAGAAAACCACAATAAATAGATAGATTGTTAACCACCTACGATATACAGATGACACCATGCTAATTACAAACATCACTGATCTCAAAAACTCATTGACAGAGCATACAATGAAAGCCAAAGAATGGGAATAAATATAAACATCAACAAGAAGAAATACATGGACATCAGCGAACATCCAACCTCATCAATGAAACTGACATTCAATGGGAAAAATATTGAACAAATGTCAAGGTAAAAATATCTTGATTGCTGGCTTTATGAAAGGTGGGATCCTGAAATAGATATAAAGACAAGGATTGAAGTTGCATGACAGTCCTTCATGAAAAAGAAAACATCGTTCTGTAATAAAGATCTAAACATAGACGTCAGATGCTGAAATGTTACGTCTGGTACATTCTGATCTATTGAGTTGTATCATGGACATTGAAGGCGATAACCATCAAGAAAATTGAAGCCTTTGAGATGTGGCTGTATAGAAGAATGCTAAAGATATCACGGACAGAAAAATTACCACTGAAGATGTCTTAAAATCTATTGGCGAAGCCAAAGATCCCATACAAATAATCAAGAAACGAAAAACATCATATTTTAACCAATCATGAGAAACGGCAAACATCATATTTTGGCTAATAATGAGAAACGGAAACACCAACTGCTGCAAACTATTTTGGTAGGAAGAAGTGATGGCAAAAGAGTTAAGAAAAAGAATATTTTGGTTTGACAACATCAAGACGTGGACAGGAAAAAGCAGCGTACAGCTGCCAAGATTAACGCAAGAACCCAGTTTGTTTGCCAAGATGGTTGCTGACCTTCGATAGAAGATAGCGCCATAAGAAGACATTCTAAGCATCTGCTTTTAATACATTCGTTTATGGGTGGTAACGGACATTTTTCATAAAGCTTTTCATTTATTATGCAATAAAATTTTGTTTCATTAACTACTTTTCATTTCAGAGATAGTACTGCTCAGATGTATTTTTTATGTTTCTGTAATTGAATCACGCGCATAAGTTAAATTTTGTTATATACTGATTTACGAATTCTTAATTTGTTTCTTTTTCATTTTAGATCTTTGTTTTTCCATATAAGTCATTTTAAAGATCTTGATATTTTATTAGATTTCTGGGATTGTACTTTGCCTTCATTTTTGTTACATTTTCAGTGTTCACAAAATTTACATTCCTCTGAATGTAAATTTTATCACTTATTCCAGATATTTTCCTATTTAGTTCCAGTTTTCGTCTTATTGGTTCATTTCTTTTGTAAATACAATTATTTTTGACTTTAATAGTGGCTTTTGGAGCTCTTCGTCATTTCGTGCAAGTAATACTGCATACAGAACCAAACGGAAAATTTCTTTTTTTTTTGTAATTTTTATTTCATATAATTTGTTTCATAAATTACTTATGTGATCCATAATTATGTTAAATAGTAAACATGAACTTAAAGAATCACCTTGTTTGATCCTTTTCCATATGAATACGATTTTCTGTGCATATATGTCTTAGATCGTCTTGTGCTAATACTTTCAGGACATCCTGTAATCTGATTTCATGAAAAACCTTCTCTAAGTCGATTAAAGCCATAAATACTGACTTGATGTATTTTACTGCTTTTATCTATTATTTGCTTTCAATAGAAAGCAAATAATATAGCAAATAAAGAAATATAGCATCAATACATGATCTTTCCTTGTAGAACCCTTGTTGCTCGCTGTTATAATTTCGTCTTGATTCTATTAATAATAATAATAATAATAATAATAATAATAATAATAATAATAATAATAATAATAATAATAATAATAATAATAATAGGGAGCCTGTGTAGCTCAGTGGATGTGCCGTTTGCCAACCACGGCGCTTGGCCGCACGAAGGAAGACTTGGTTTCGAGTCTACTCGCGGAAACTCGGGTTTTTCGTCCTGTAAACTCAAGAAAATCGACCGTAGAACCCACATTATTTCAGACATTAAATATATTGTGTTAGGGTTAGAGACCACGAGATGGCGGCACATTTGAGCCGTCTCTCTTCACTGAGTACCGCATAATTAGTGATAGCCTTGGGCCATCTATCTCTGATTGGTACCAGTGGAGATTGAACTGCCCACTCAGTCTCCAAAAAGTTAGATAGGGCTAAATTGGCCTCGCCTACTCCCCGTATACGGGAATAAAAAGGCGTTAGCTGATTTTTTTTTATGATAATAATAATAATAATAATAATAATAATAATAATAATAATAATAATAATAATAATAATAATAATAATAATAATTATCATTATCATTATTATTATTATTATTATTATTATTATTATTATTATTATTATTATTATTATTATTATTATCATCATCATCATCAAATTCCTGCCATGTACCCTCAAGGGGTGTACAGGATATGACAGTACTACATGAAAAAATTACATCATTACTGACTTCCTATCTACAATTTTCCTCCAAATCAGTCTGTTACTTGTCAAGACTCCAACATTATCAGATCTTATATTATTATCGTCTAAGGCACTTTGTACCGTATCAATCCACCTATATCTTGGTCTTCCTCTGGGTCGTTTTCCTGCCAACCTGGCAGAGAACACTTGTTTTGCTAATCTTTCCACACCCATTCTGTTTAAGTGACCATACCACCTGAGATTAGCTCTACTAATGCATTCCTGGATGCTGACAATGTCAAGTTCTTTCCTAATATCCTCGGTTTTAATATGATATTGCCATTGATGCCATCTGTTCACGCCTATAATCTTTCTCAGGACTCTCATATCTGCGGTCTCTAGTCTTTCGTCAAGTGTTTTACTTCTGACCCAGCTCTCAGATCCATAAGTTAAAACTGGTTTGAACACCGTCTTGTATACAGCTAATTTAGTGTTCTGACTAATTTCTCTCTTATTCCATATGAATTTATTCAATTGACTTCCCACCATACCAGCTTTGCTGATTCTGTTGTCTATTTCTATATTTAGTTTACCATCTTCAGTAAAAATTGTGCCTAAGTAGCTGAAATGTTTTACTTGTTCCACAGGTTCTCCATTCACAACACAGTTGACATTTTCAATGATTCTGCCTATTTTCATTGTCTTTGTCTTTTTATTGCTGACCTTCATACCATATCTATTACAACAGCTATTCAATTTAGTCAGAGAATCTTGCAGACTTGTAGCGGATTTATTTAGAAGTATAACATCATCCGCATAAAGCAAAGAGCTGACATTAACATCTCCAATTTTGATATCAGGTTTAATACCACATTCCTTCATAATGTGATCCATATAGATAATGAATAACAGAGGGGATAATGTACATCCTTGTCTCACACCAGATTTAACATTAAGCCATCTTCCTGTACTTCCTTCAATTCTAACTGCTGACTCACAACTCAAATAAAGACTAAGTATTGCTTGATATAATGCCCCATTGACACAATATAACTGCAGCGTATTGAATAACTTCTCTCTTGGCACCTTGTCATATGCCTTTTCCAAATCGACAAAATTTAAATACAGATCTTTGTTATATTCCCATGCTTTCTCGACTATTTGTCGTAAAGTGAAGATCTGATCCTGACAGCCTCTATTTGGCCTGAGTCCAGTTTGTTCTTCACCAATCTTTTCTTCCACAATTCCTCTCAACCGTTTCTCAAGTATACTTGCATAGATCTTGCCAGGAACACTCAGTAGGGAAATACCTCTGTAATTCTCACATTCAGTTTTATTTCCCTTTTTATATATGGGTACTATGAGAGCTCTACTCCAATCATCGGGAATTCGTCCCTCTGTCCAGGCTTTCTGAACTATGCAGTGCAGCCACTGTAAGACTCTTATACCACCATACTTCAGCATTTCTGGTCGAATATCATCTACTCCTGCTGCCTTTCCACATTTCAAGCCTTTGATGGCTTTTTCTACTTCAAGTATGGATATGTGTTCCTGACTGCATGCCTAGTCACTGTTCTTTATCACTTTACTTTCATCACTGCTTGTTTCATTTAGCAAATTTTCAAAGTAATTACTCCATACTTCAAGGATATCTTTTTCTCCTGTTTTCATTTCACCTTTATCATCTCTAATTCCTTTTACAGCACTCTTTCCTCCATTCCTAAGTTTCTTCAACAACCTCCGGAATATTTTGCCACCTTCTTGATATTTATTTTCTATATTCTTGCCAAAGTCCTCCCATGACTTTTGTTTAGCTAGTTTTACACACTGTTTAGCTTTGGTACATTTGTCTCTGTATTCTGTAAGAGTAAAAGCTGACTTATTTGCCAGGAACGTTTGATGCTTTCTTCTTTTCCTTCACTGCCTCTTTAACTTCCTGTGTCCACCAGGGAGTTCTGATTTTTTTATCCTTGCACACAACCTCACCACATGCCTCTCTGGCAGAATCAATCAATGTTTCCTTCAGAGTTTGCCACTGAATCTCCAAGGTTTGATTCCTGTTCTCAATCTCTTTCATTTTCTTTTCAATAACATTTCTGTATTTAGTCTACAGTTCACATCTGAGAGCTGCTCAACTTTTATTCGCTTTAAAACTTTCTTACATGTTATTCTTTTCAACATGAAATTCAATTTTATCCTGCTCAACACTAAATAGTGATCACTTCCAATTTCAAATCCTCTGTACACTCTGGTGTCCTGCACCAGGGAGAAAACATCACTATCAACAATAACATAGTCAATGAGACTTTTCTTCTTCCTAGCCTCTTCTCTCCATGTGAATTTGTGCACATTTTTATGTTGGAACATGGTGTTAGTAATAACCAGTCCATGTCCTGAGCAGAAATCCAACAGATATTTGCCATTATTATTAGCTTTGCTCTTTTCTCCAAATTTTCCCAAAATATTTTTGTATGTCTCACAATCATTTCCTACTCTGCTATTTAGATCCCCAACAAGGACCAACTTTTCATTTTTCATTGTGTCAGTTGCTTTTTCTAAAGCCTCAAAAAATTCCTCCACTTCTACCTTAGTAGAACCTTCTGTGGGACCATAGGCACAAATAAGTGTCATTGTCCAGTTCCCCATTCTCATATTTGCCCACATTACTCTACTTGAGACTGACTGCCATTCAAGAAGATTAGCCTCGTATTTTGTGTTGAATACTATGGCTACCCCTTCTTTTCCTTGATTGTCATTGCCTGAATATAACATTTTGTATTTATTGCTCAGAAAGATCTCACCAGTTTTGGTCTTTTTTGTTTCAGTCACCCCTATTATGTCGATCTGGTACTTATCTAATTCCTCAGCTAGCTCCATTTCTTTGCCATTCAGGCTTCTTACGTTGATAGTACCGATCTTTAACTCTGGTGATGTTGAGTTGGGGTTTGTTTTCAGATTTTTTCCAGTAGCTGACTTTTCGCTGTTCGCCCTGGTTCCCTGGCGAAAACAACGGGGGCCTTGTTTAACCAGGCGACGCCCCAGCCGGCCTGAAATTTTGTCATGTTGTACCATCATATTTTATTTTGGTTTAACCAATAAGAATACAATTTGGTCGGCTAAATCCCAAATTGCCAGCCCATCCTCGTCCGTTCAGTATCCAAGTAGATACCCAACAGGGTGCACCACGAGAAGGTGAGGATTGGACATTAGGTCAGAAGCCCTGGTCGGTTCTCCGCATTCCTTTAAAGGCTATGTGGAGGTCTCCTCTCAGTTATACAGCTTTGACCCTTAAGCACCCCTATTATTATTATTATTATTATTATTATTATTATTATTATTATTATTATTATTATTATTATTATTATTATTATTATTATTATTATTTGAAATTTTTGTTGTGTCAGGTTCACTTTCGTTTGACATCCCCTTCAAATTTTGGGACTATTAAAAAAATCCGATCACGCCTTCTATAGAAGCCTTTTTAACCATATAAAGCTTTTAGAGACAGAGTGGGCCATTTAGTCCTGACCGATAGCAACTCAGAGAACGATGGCCCAACACTATCACTAATTTTAGGTGGCATCCGGTGAAGGGACAGTTTTGCAAACGTTTAGCCATCTCAATATGTTATGGCAGGGGTTCTACGTTCGGATTTTTTTGGGTCGAGTTTATGGGACGAAAAAGCGGCGCGTTTCCGGTACAAAACCTGCTTTTCAGTGCCAGATCGACTAACTCAGGTAGCCATAGGAGAAATGCGTCGAAAACCTCATTTACTCGGCGATTAGAATTGAACTTACGTCTTTTTTCGGGCAGCCAAGCGTTGTGGGTGCAAACGTCAATTAAACTGAGCTACACAAGGCTAAGACCATTAAAATGTATGACTATTTAAAACAAAAAAGAAAGCAGGATATTTTGCAATAATATTCTTTATTATTATTATTATGTGCGTGCGTGCGCGCGCGCGAATTTCTCAATCATAGATTTCATAGCTTCCCAACACAGCAAAAATAAATAAATAAATAAATAAATAATAACCAACTGGTGTCATCCTCAGATAAGCTTACATATAAGCTTCGACGATGAAAGCAGAGAAATTAGTTCTCATCCAAGATGTATCATATGTAACCAAATGCATGTAATGTACATATCACATATAAACCAATGTATGTAATGTAAGTATCATATGTAAACAAATGTAAGTAATGTATCATATGTAATCAAATGTATGTTATGTATGTAATAACTGTAACAAAAGTATGCAATATAGAGTGATTATATCCATTGATACTGTATATATAGAGTGTAAAAATTGCAAAGAACCATCTGTAATAATCATCATTATGATTATTATAATAATATATGTTGTAAACAGTTATTATTATTATTATTCAAAAAACTTTATGAACGAAAAAGTACTTGTTATGCATAATTGTGTTCCTATAATGTATGTAATTTATCTGAGAAATAATAAAAATGTTAAAAAATTATTGTTATTATTATTATTATTATTATTGCAGACAAACAAAACGAGGCGGTGGTATAATAATATTTACCAAACATAAACTAGAAGTAACAGAAATAAACTATAAATTAGAATACGCAGAACACATATGCATCGCAATTAAAAACATCAAACAAGAAAACTCCCTGATATTAAACGCAATATACAGACCACCCAACTTAAGCCCCACAAAATTCCTACAAGAACTAAACAGATGGCTTTCAGCCACGAAAGTAGGCACCTCAAAATACTTGATAATAATAGGAGACATTAATATAAACATTAGGAACATAAATAACAACACAGAACAATACCTAGATCTATTATCGGCATATAACATAACCCCATCCATACAGTCGTATACACGAGAAGAGATAATCGGAAACACAACAACCTCAACCTGCATTGATCATATAAATATAAGGGCCCCTTCAAACAGCCACACAGCAGCCGTCATAACATGCAAACTAGCAGACCATTATTTCACAGCATTGCAGTTACACACTGAACCAGAACCCATAAAAATCACTGAGACTACAAAACAGTATCATAGCATTGTAAACGAAGCAATAGTGAACGATGAAATCAGAAAAACAGACTAGATGCAGATAGCATCTTTAGACTCTGCTGAAGCTGTATATAATAATCTTAAACTTGCATTTAACAAAATATACAACAAAGCATTAACAAAAATAAAAATACGCCCCCAAACGAAACAAAATCCATGGATAACAGACAACATACTAACAGACATACAAAGAAAAGATGCCCTATGGAAACAACTTAAGAAGTCACCGAACAAAATCGCTTTAAAAGCTGAATACAAAAGAAAACGGAATCTCCTAACAACCCAGATTCGAACGGCAAAAAGAAACTATTACAGCAACAAATTAACAACAGCACAGAATGACATAAAGGAAACCTGGCACCTGATTAATGAAATGCTGGACAATATACACAGAACCACTGCCACAGAAACAATAAAACACAGCTTTGCCTGCGACCCCAAATCCCTCAAATAGTTGACAAACAACTTTAATCAGCACTTCGTGAACTCTGTCCAAAAGCTACAAGAAACAACCTTTCCTCACACATACGAACATTCTCCACTAGGTCCACGAGCAACCCAGTCGATGTGGTTCTCCACAGTAACAAAAGAAGAACTATCACTGGCAATTCAACAAATTAATCCTAACAAAGGACCGGGGATAGACGGAATCAGACCAAAAGACATCAAGAAACACTCAACCGACCTACTTCCAGTTATACAAAAACTGTTAAATAAAATCTTCGAAACGGGACACATACCTGAAACACTGAAGACTGCACTAATCACACCCATACACAAACAGGGAAAAAGAAACATAATAAGTAATTACAGACCTATCGCCACGCTGCCTGTAATTAACCAAATCATAGAGCGCATTGTACATCAGAAACTCTCCACATACGTTGAAAAATTTCAAATCATACCAAAAACACAATACGGCTTTCAAAAAA
The DNA here is from genome assembly GCF_054136105.1 of Typopeltis vanoorti. Taxonomy (NCBI): domain Eukaryota; kingdom Metazoa; phylum Arthropoda; class Arachnida; order Uropygi; family Thelyphonidae; genus Typopeltis; species Typopeltis vanoorti. Next base: position 30,511,504 of record NC_143564.1, on the reverse strand, counting down.
ATAAAGGAACAGCAACACTCCTGGAAGACTTCACAGATCTAATAAACGCTGCATTGGATAAAAACATAATAACATTAGTGGTATTCATTGACCTAACAAAAGCATTTGACACACTAACACATAAAACCTTGTTAACGAAACTTACCCATATCGGAATTGGAGGTCGTCTACTCCAGTGGTTTAAAGCATACACGAAAAACAGAAAGCACATCACACGTATAGGATCAGCACACAGCAAAGAGGTACATGTAACCTGTGGAGTACCGCAAGGAGCTGTCCTATCTCCCATTCTATTTAACATATACACACACGACATAAGCCAACTCCCCCTAAAAAGTAAAATCTTCCAGTATGCAGACGACACTGCCGTAGTATCCATTCACAACACTGCAAAAATCGCTTACGAAAATATGCAACACTACATCAATCAAATCACTAACTGGTTAACCGAAAACGGCATATATATAAACCCTGGAAAAACAAAGCTAATGATATTCGAAAACCCCCAAACCCTGCCCATAGAAACTAAATATCTCACTATCAAACATTCATCCTCCTATACACAAAGTGCAGAACCTAAAATCACAACCATCACACAGGTAAAAACAACACGCTACCTTGGACTTCACTTCGATGCAGATCAAAGTTGGAATAGCCATACAAACTACCTACCTACCAAGCTTAGGATAATAGCAAGCAAACTATACAGATTAAAAGACATTGCCCCAACCCACATAAAAATACTAATCTATAAAGCATTATGTGAAAACATTTTAAGATACGCAATCACATCATACGCATTCTGCGCAGACTAGAGACTTAACAGGCTACAATGGTTGCAAGATAAAATAATAAAACTGATATTCTGGGAACAACCCACTCTTATGCACGAAGCATGGACAAAACACAAAATATTTAAGGTGAAACACTTACGCCACTACACAGTCATGTTAAAACACTACTACAGCCCAACATATAGAGTAACCAGAACAACATATCAAATAACAAGACCACAGTCAACAAACTACATAACATATAAGTACAACAATCACCACGGCAAAGCTACCCGAAACTTCTACGTACCTGACATGATAAACAAACTGCCGTACGACAACAGAAACCTAGGAACATACAGAGAGCTGAAACAGGCACTATATAAATATTATAGCGAGAATGAAAATTAGAGCAATTCCTGTTTCTCTCTCCCCCACCACACATACACACACACACAAACCACGACAACCCCCCTCTCAAAAAACTACCACTTCAAGAACACAAAGAAACAAACACACCATGTCTAAATCCAACCCTATTTGCACAAAAAAAAAAAAAAGTTAAACTGTAATAGCAGTCAAAGTCTTTCAAACACGTACCAACAAACAGTAAAATCAACACCTGGCTTGTGACCACTATAGGAATACAACCATGAAACCACCACCCTCTGTCATCTATTACTTCCTCAGATAAGCTCTGCTAAGCTTCGAGGAAGAAAATTACTAACTTGCAAGTATCTGTTATACACACTTGTAATGCATTATAAATATTATATACATATAATTATTACAGCAACTATGTATGCAATTCATCTGAGACATAAAAAAAAAAATATATATATATATATATATTACTATTATACTGAAGATAACCATTGTATATATGTATGTGTAAATATTTTAGCAGTGAACAAAAATATTTATTTAAAAAAAAATTATTATAATTTAAAAATATTAATAACTCGCCAGTATTTGTTATTCACAATTGTGATGTATTATAAATATTATGTATATATATATATATATACACGTGTATATAAAACTATTGTTGTATCTATGTATGTAATTTATCTGAGACATAATAAAATGCTATAAAAAAATTATTATTATTATTATTATTAAGAGAAGGCCTGTGCAGCTCTTGCATCTCCTGTGATCTGCCGCCTGAAGAGAGACTTATAGTTCAAGTCTAGTCACCATCTGGAGGAACATTTTCAAGCCTTTCTTCCACCTGGTTCCAGAGTTTGTAGATCTCTAGCATGAGCACGTGGGGTTTCTCCCGGAATCTCGGGTTTTTCATCCCTTAAACTCAAGAAAAACGATCGTATAATACACATTATTTCAGACGGTAACATCCTGTTAGGGTTAGGTACTAAGAGATGGTACCTAATCAACAGACGGTCCCTTCATCGTTGCCGCCTATAATTAGGAATAGTCATGGGCCAACTATCTCTGATTGGCTACCGGTGAAGATTGAACTGCCCACTCAGTCTCCAAAAGCAAAATAGATTTAAAAGTCTCGCATACTCCTTATAAAGGAATAAAAGGCATTAGATTATTATTATTTTATTTTTATTTAAAGGAGTCAGAAACTCGTCATGTGAGGACATACTATTCGTACCAGCCATTATTCCTCTTCTTGAATTCATTCGCGCTACTTGTACATACAACATTCCATGGCAGTCCATTCCAATCAGGCACTACTCTATGAGGAAAAATCTATCCCTTAATCCCCTCTTGATAGCACTCATTCTCAACTTCCAAAGATGTCTTCGCGTCTTTTTGCCACCTTCCATAAAATGAAAAATTCCATCTTCTAAAATTCTGTATAATCCTTTCAGAAGTTTATAAGTCTCAATCATACCATCTCTCATTCTCCTATTTGCTAGTGTCTACAGCCTACGAATTCTCAATCTGTCTACATCATCTGCATCCAAAAAATCCTGATGTCGTTTTTAAACTCTCCTTTGCACTCTCTCTCTCTCTCTCTCTCTCTCTCTCTCTCTCTCTCTCTCTCTCTCTCTCTCTCTCTCTCTCTCTCTCTCTCTTTCTCTCTCTCTCTCTCTCTCTACTCTATTGGAATCCCCACAAAACCAGGGGGACCACACCTCCGCGCAATACTCCTCATGAGATCTTATCGTGGTCTTATGAAGAGGCAAAATAACTTCCATATCTTTATGTGCCAAGGTTGGTTTCTGCAGTGCCATTATTCCCTGAGTTATCTTCACAATTTTGATATATGACTCTTGTAATTCAATTCCTGTGTTATAATACTCCAAGATTTATAATGCAATATAAACCGAAACGAAAGTTACAATATCAGATAAAAAAATAATAAAACTTTACATAAAAGGCCTGTGTAGTTCAATGGAAGTGGTGCTTGCATCCTCTGTGCTTGGTTACTCGACGTTTGACTTAAGTTCAAGTCTAGTCGCCGACTGGAGGAACTTTTTCTAAGCCTTTCTTCCACCTGGTCCCGAGTTAGTCGATCTCTGGCACGGGCAAGCGGATTTTTCCTCCCGGAAACTCTGGTTTTTCATCCCGTAAACTCAAGAAAAACGACCGTAGTACCCACATTATTTCAGACAGTGACATATCTTGTTAGGATTAGGTACCAAGAGATGGCACCACTTGTTTGCCAGCCTCTTCATCGGTGGTTGCTATAATTAGTGATAGACATGGGCGAGCAATCTCTGATTGGCTACCGGTGGAGATTGAACTGCCCACTCAGTCTCCAAAAGCTAGATAGTGTATAAAGGCCTCGCCTACTCTCTATAAGGGAATAAAAGGCGTTATCTGATTTATTTTATTTTAAGTTTATATAAATAGTAAAAATACCAAACGACTTTCGAAAAAGCCTAATGAAATAAAAAACTTCATTAAATTTTCTTATGATTAACAAGGATTCAGGAATAATATGCAATTCTTCACAATTTCTCTCTGTCCACTGCCAAGTGATGCACAACCTACAAACTCTTTCCACACCACTCTTTCACACCATCTACCCACTTTTGCCTTGGCCGTCCTCGTCTAATCATACTGCTCAACATTGGCGCACCCAGGGAGGGGGTTGAGGAACCCTGGCCCCCTCCAAAAGAAAAAGGAAAAAACACTAGAAAAATTTCTAAAAATCTTTCCCTAATTAAAATTCATTTTTTTTTAAAAATTTATGTTGTGTCGTGTCTTCTATTTCTATGCTACTTATGAATTAGCGGTCACATAAGGTGGGAATACCCTACAGCGCTGTGGAATCCTGGCCGATGTGAACGAAGTAATGCTCGGGCGCTACTTCGTTTGCCCGAGCGGGCCAGAGGAGATCACAGGTATCATGTATTGGCGATCACTGCAGATGCTGAGTCAGATTTTCCCGCCCCCCCCCCAAAAAGATTAAATCTTGAGTACTCGGCCCCCTCCAAGATTAAATCCTGAGTGCGCCACTGCTGCTCAATGTACCAGACATCAAGGCTTTGATTCTACTTTTGAGAGAAACTTGTGACAAGAAATTAAGAATTATCAAGACATGAGTACAAGAAAAGTATATTTAATATATTTCCAGATATTTCAACTGGAAAATAATAAACATCATCAAAGGCTTGATAGGAAACAGTTTTTACAAGGTAGAATACAAACAATTAATCATTCAAAATTAGAACGAGCCGCGTGATGCTACATTGCTAATCACGATATGATTTCACTGAAGAAGGTAAACATAAGAGTGCAGAAATAAATTATATGTATAAATTTACAATGTCATACCAAAATCTTAATTTAGGAAATCATATGAAAGATCATACCATTAAATGATATGATCTTTAATATGATATGATTTAATCTTGAATTATATGATATTTTTTATGATTTATGACATGATTTAAGCTTGAGTAAAATCATATCATGAAATCATAGAATTAGACGATGCAGTATCTAGAAGTCTGAATTAAAAATTTAAAAAAATAATGTGTTATTAGGATCAAACTTTCCAATATTTTTGACAAGGATATGCAGTCATTCCGATTCAATTTAGGGCTTTGAAGTGAGGCCTCAGCATTCTCTTTGAATAGGCGTTCGATTAACTTGAATCGGAACGACTGCATATTCTTGTCAAAAAAAGAAAGGTTCCTTCCTTTTGTAGCCAATCAATTCTAAGAATATTTTTATAACATGCTCTTTTGATAGCCAATATTCGTTCACAAAGTCTTTGACCATTATCCATATTTCTCGTCTATAGATAATGTTTGTGAATATGCATATTTCCAGCAGTCTCAGCTTATAGGAAGGCTCGCTGATTTACTTTTCCATATCTTGTCTATTTCCTATAAGTTTAATTTTGTTTTTGTTATTAGAGATCTAAATCGTGTTCTATGTTGCTCCCTAGGTGTGAGAACTTCCAGCTCCTGTTCGTTGTCCTTTATTTGTGTTTTCATTCTCTTCTCTCTGAATATCATTATTTTTGTTTTATAGATATTCATTATATCCATATATGTTTCCTTCACTTAACTTCAGCACTGCTCTTTCCAGTTCCTCTTCATATTCATCTATAATTATAGATGATAGAGTGATTATAATCACTCTATCATCTACAAATCTTAAATTATTATTATTATTATTATTATTATTATTATTATTATTATTATTACTTCACCTTAAACCTCTATATATGGCTTCGCTGGACCTCCAAAATGCCTTTGATAGCGTCTCCCTTCCTGCTGTCCTTCGAGCGCTGTCTATTGCTGGATGTCCAAAACCTTTTCTTTCCTATGTCATGGAGCTGTACTTGGGTAGCTCCATCACTATTACTACAGGGTTCCGGGCAACTTCTATTCCCGCAATGCGGGGTGTTTGCCAGGGTGATCCTCTATCCCTTTTTCTTTAACTGCATCATAGATGAGTTTCTTCATTTCCTTCCTAGCCATATAGGCTACTCTCCAGGAGCTTCTTTTTTTAATGCTATGGCTTTTGCGGACGATCTTATTCTCGTAGCCTCTACTAAGATAGGCTTAGTAGAGAACCGCGCAGTTAGAACTATCTTCTTCCCCCATCTGCAGAGAGGCTTTCTATAGCCCATTAATGCAATAAGACTTTAGGCGGGCTAAAGGCTGGTCCCATTATCAAGGTACTTTAATCGAATCAGCACCTGCAGAACACAAGAAATGGGCATCTCTGTTGCACTGTTTTGTAGATGGTGTTCCTTTAAAAGAGTCATATCTGGTGCCTCCCCAGCATGATTGGGTAAGGGATGGCACAAGACTCCTCCCTGGGTTCGAGTATATTGACCTTATCAGGATGAGGATCAATGCCCTGCCTACTCGAGCCCGCACAGCTCGATGGGTTAGTGACGCCTCCAACTCTAGTGCTAGCTGCCACTACAGTGAGACACTGTCTCATATAGCCCAGTATTACTTCCACACCCATGGTGTCCGCGTGAGGAGGCATGATGCCTTGGTCTCAATTTTGAACAACCGCTTTAAGAACAAAGGTTGGGAGACTGTGGTGGAACACATTATAGGACCTCCAAGGGTTTGCATAAGCCAGACTTAGTGATTAAAAGAGATGGTGACGTTCGGTTAGTTGATGCTCAGGTGGGAACAGGGCGCCCACTAGCCTATAGCCATAATAATAAAGTAAATTATTATAAAAATAACCCAGATCTAGTTAGTAAGATACGGGAGGAGCATGGGGCAACTCCAAGGTTTACCAGTGCCACCATCTCTTTACATGGCGTATGGAGTGCAGATAGTTATAAGGACTTGAAACAGCTTGGGCTTATGCAAAAGGATATAAAAGTTCTTTCCTTGAGGGTCCTACAGGGCACATCGGTAGCATGGCGTTACCACCAGACAATGACAACAATGATAACTCGAACAGGCACAGTGTAAAACACTTGTAAAGGCTTAGGCCTATATCAAGTCTGACGAAATGTCTGGACGTGATGTAAGGGTAGTACTGCCGATAACCAGTATAAAGATTAATAAATAAATAAATAACAAGTAGTGTACTACCACAAGGATCAGTGCTTGATCCACTGTAATTCAATCTGTACATTAATCTGTACATATAGTTATTTGCTGATGATGCAAAAATAGGTAGGGTAATCAGAAAAGCTGCTGGTATGCAGTCTTTGAAGAATAATTTGAATAGGCTTGAATTGTAGGCATGGGGGAAATGGGTGTCAGTTCAATGTCAGTAAATGTAAAGTCATTCACTTCAGCATGAATAGAAATCCAATATCGTATTATATTAGTGGGACTAGGCTAGGGATCTTGGAGTGTTAATAGATAGGAAGTTGAAGTTTAGGAGCCATGTGGCAAAGATTGCAAATACAACTCAAAAGATAATTGCAATGCTAAAACGAATGTTCAGATGTAAAGATAAGAATGTTATTTTGCCTTTTTACAAGGCCTTGATAAGACCTCACTTAGGCTATTGTGCGCAGGTCTGGTCTTCTGGTTTCTGTTGTGATTCTGACATATTGGAGAGAGTCAAAGGAGAATGTTAACAATGATATCAGGATTGTGGAATACTGATTATGAAGACAGATTGAGAATTTGTATACTGCAGACACTAGCAAACAGGAGAAAGAGGGGTGATATGACTTACTTACTTACAGACTTCTGAAAGGGTCATACAAGATTTCAATTTATTGAGGGGTGGGGAAAGGACGAGAGAGCATCCTGGAAGCAGAGAATGAAGGCTACCAAGAAGGGTGTGAGGGCTAGATTTTTCTCTCAGAGGGTGGTGCGTGATTGGCATGGATTGCCTTTAGATGTTGTGAGTGCAAGCAGTGTGAGATGAATTCAAGAATAAGTATGATAGCAGGTGTGTGTGTAGTAGGGGCCCTCCCTCGATGAGTCTCTGACTCCCTGGAGGTCTCTCTTAATAACAATAATAACTTCAAGTTTTCTTTTTGGTTACGTTACGTTGAATAAACATCATTGAACTAAAGAAACTTACAAACCCAATGCATCCTAGATGGAATTTTCAAAGAAACCGAGAGAGAGAGAGAGAGAGAGAGAGAGAGAGAGAGAGAGAGAGAGAGAGAGAGAGAGAGAGAGAGAGAGAGAGAGAGAGAGAGAGAGAGAGAGAGAGAAATAAGTGCTATCGCAACTGAAAGAAGGATGGCAAGCTGCAACCACTGGTTGCAAAAAAAAAAAAAAAAGTTCATATCTCGTCATGACTAGTAGAATCCTAATATGGGCTTCTTCAATTGCATGTAGAGCTGATCTCATTCAGAAGTAGTAGAGTTTTTCTCCTATAAAACAGAATTTTTCCTCCTGCACACAGACAAAAATATTATTGATGGGTGGCAGATACTATTCTGTGTATTGATAGTGGCTAGTGCCATTATGGATATGCAGAGGATTATGTAGTGGATACAGTGGGTTGAGTGGAGTAGTATCCCTCAAAGAGTCCTTGAACCTGTCACATGGTAATATTAAGGACGAAACTAATACAAAAATAAGAAACTTTAAATTATATGTTTAAATTGAGTGGGTCGGAGTAACATAGTAATGTTGATCCCACCTACGAAAAAGGTTATTTGCAAACCTATAGTTTTGCATGATAAGTTTTTTTTTCTATTTTCATCAACTTTATATAGTTTTAACACAGTCCGGCTTTCCAGACCAAACCTAAAACTTTTTCAAGTCGCTTCAGGCCTCCAGAAAGTGGGAATGTGGCTCACACGAAGTGGCGAAATTTATCTCCCGCTTAAAGACAAATATCCATGCCCATGGCTGGATTCGAACCCGCTGCCTGGTTGCAGAGCGGGTGCGCTAACTACTCGACCAACCAGGCCGATTTTAAGTACACATTCTTATCATATGTAATATTTATATCATACATGGTCTCACTGTTTACATAAATATTTTTGTGTTTTTACATAATACTTTTAACTGCACAAATTTTAATTTCTGGCTGCAGTGGACACAGTGTGTTGTATTGAGTGGAATGTTCTGTCAAGAGTCCTTGGAGTCAGGGCCAACTTAAGGGAAGTTGCCCAGGGACTCATGCTGCCATATTATTATTATTATTATTATTATTATTATTATTCTTGATACCTCCAAGGAGTCCGAAGACTCATCGCGGGAGGACATCTTCAACTCTCTCTACACCTTACCTCTACTACGAATCAACGCCATCTACCGCCCACCTCCAACACCACCACAACTAGTAATTTTTGTCTGTAAATTGCGTGTGTTCTGAAGGGCCGATTTGTATGTATGCGGGATGAAAAACCCGAGTTTCCGGGAGAAAAAACCCTGCTACCTCTGTATGAGATCGGCTAACTCACCATCGATTGAAATCGACCAGATAAAGATTCCTCCCGTCGCGACGAGAATCGAACTTAGGCCTATTCCAATCGAAGGGCGCAATGTACCGTCGTTCTTCCAATTGCGCTACGGAGGCGCTTATTGTTCATGAGAGATCTCTTGGCAGAGTATATAAATTAGTGTGGGTAAGTAGGGGGGCCCCAGTACATTGCATTGCCCAGGAGTCTACAATAGTGTTAAGACGGTACTTCTTGGAGGTATCACATGATAAAAAAAAAAATCAGCTAACGCCTTTTTATTCCCGTATACGGGGAGTAGGCGAGGCCATTTAGCCCTATCTAACTTTTGGAGACTGAGTGGGCAGTTCAATCTCCACTGGTACCAATCAGAGATAGATGGCCCAAGGCTATCACTAATTAAGCGGTACTCAGTAAAGAGAGACGGCTCAAATGTGCCGCCATCTCGTGGTCCCTAACCCTAACACAATATATTTAATGTCTGAAATAATGTGGGTTCTACGGTCGATTTTCTTGAGTTTACAGGACGAAAAACCTGAGTTTCCGGGAGGAAAAACCCGCTTGCCCGTGCCAGAGATCGACTAACTTGGAAACCGGTCGAAAAAAGGCTTAGAAAAATTTCCTCTAGTCGCCGACTAGACTCGAATAAGAAACTTTTATAAAAAAAAAAAAAAAAATCTGCTTACACTTTTTATTCCCCTATAGGAAACTCAACAAGTTCCGCCATCTCGTGGTCCCTAATCCTAACACAATGTATTTAATGTCTGAAATAATATGGGTTCTACGGTCGATTTTCTTGAGTTTACCGGACGAAAAACCCGAGTTTCCGGGAGAAAAAACCCGCTTGCCTATGCCAGAGATCGACTAACTCTGGAACCGGTCGATAAAAGGCTTAGAAAAATTTCTTCTAGTCTCCGACTAGATTCGAAAGCAAGTCTTTCTTCGTGCGGTCAAGTGTTGTGGTGGGCAAACGCTACATCCACTGAACTACACAGATCCTTTTTATAAAAAAAAAAAAAATCAGCTAACGCCTTTTTATTCCATATAGGGAGTAGGCGACGCCGGTACCCAATCTAGAAACTTTTATTTATATTTTAATTACATATTCTTATCATCTGTATACTTTTGTATAATCGATGGTTTCCCTATTTAAATATGTTTGTATTTTGTATAATAACTGCACAAATTTTGAATTCTCGCAGGCTCTCTCTCTCTCCCTACCCACATACACAGACTACGAATTTTTTGTCCCTCAGCATGTTAGATTAATGATGGTTTATTTTTAGATATCTCGTTTCTCGTGAGCCCTACTTAGTTCTCGATGCAGCAAATAGTAGAAAGTTATGAAGTATTATCCTAGAAAATTGTTGCGTCTGTGTGTCATAAACTGCTTTATTGCTATATTGTTTAGAAATATCTAATGAAATCATATCGATCGATATTTATGTGATGATAAAGTGAACGATTATGCTATTCTCAACGATGTGGTTAAATATGATAGTTAGATTCTTCAAAAGAAGAATAGTGCTTGGGCTGATATTTGGGGTATCCTTTATTTATTGTGTGATCAGTTTGCTGTATGATGTAAGTAATAAATTTTTGCCGGATGAAAAATCAGAATTAATTCATTTGGAGCATTGAATTTTGCTTGAATATAAGTAATCATCTGGCATTTATCAGTAAGGTGTCAGAAACCGCATTAACAACTTATGAAGAGAACTGAGACAAAGCCACGCCTTTTTTGCAAGGCCTTGGCAAATAAACACAAAACGTGCCAGTGCAGAAAACAACATTCGCATGAAACACCTACCATGTTCGTAGTTAAAGACCAATCAGCTGATGAAAACTCATAGTGATAGCTTGAGGGAAACTTCGCTGGTGCTGCATAATTCCTTAATACTGTACATTGTACATACAAAAAGAATTTTTCTTGTGTTTAACGTGGGCGTTGTATAAGGGTTGTTTAATTATGATATTAATGAATTACATATTAATCCTGTGGTGTAACTGCTGCGCCACTGATGGGAACACAGTGGGGAACTAAATACCACAAAAATAATAAGTAAAATAAAAATAATACTAAATAAACATGGTGATTGATGAAGTGTCAAAATGCAATAAAAATCGCACCTGCATGGTTGCAACAACCATGCAAGTAAGTTTTACTGCAGGTTAGAATCACAATTGTGGGTAAAATGTCATTAGTCTGAAGATAATTTCATTGCTCAGTCTGAAATTGCTGTCTCATTTACCAGAGGTCTGAAGTGGCTTAAAACATTTTGTGTTTGGTATCTAGAGCAAGAGGTTCTGGATTATGTAAAAATATATTATTATTACAATGGGCATCTCCATGGGGTCAGGATACTCATTGCAGGACATCCTATATTGATGCACTAGCCATTATTCATACCATCATACCTTTCCTTAAACTCACAACCTCCTTTAGTAATGCATTCTGCTCATTCACCACTCTCCAAGCAAAAAATCCAGTCTTAACACTCTTGTTAACCACACGCCTATGTGATAAAAAAAAAAAATAATAATAAAAACCCTTGGCCCATTATTAGCATATTATAATTATTTTTTTTGTCAACTGCATATTAAAATTATGCAGTTGACAAAAAAAAAGAGGTTATGGTAAAAGCATAAAAAGAGAGATGGATAACAATTACATGAGGAACATAAGCTACTCCAGTAAAGTAATTAGTATTGTAAATGAAAAATACATAAAATTAAAAACTTCAAAATTTTTACAGATTATAGGCCTGATAAATATAATACTCGATCCAAATATAGTACAAAAAGAAACACACTTGAAAATATATAATACTTTAGCAGTGACCACATTATTATATGACAGTGAAATTTGAATTAGGGCAATAAACAAACAGGATAAACGAAGAATAAAAACAAGTGAAATGAGATTTATGAGAAGAACTGCAAAATACACATTATTAGACCAAAAAAGGAACAAAGACATTTTTAAACAACTAAAAACAAAATCAATAGAAAAAAAAATTAAACAAGTATAAACAAAAATGGATAGAACATGTAAACCAAATGGCCAACACCTGATATCTTGAACAAATACCGAAATGTAAGCCAATTGGAAAGAGAAGGCAAGGTTGATTTTAAAAAAAGGATATTGGATGTGTAACGAGACCAGAACAAACCAATATGGTCTATACCCATAAATAGTGATATGATGATGATGATGGTAAGGAATACAGAAATGGAATATGAGAAAAGATTAACTATAGAACAAGACATGCCACAGTAAATAACTTTTTTATTATGTAAATATTTTATAAATATATAAGAAAATTAGAAAAGATTAACACTGCACTCCATAAAAATCCTAAAGGAGTCTTTTGTTATGTGAACACTAGCAAAAGTTATTAAAGGGATAAAAATCCTATGTTGTTATATAGCCAGTAAGATTTTTATCCCTTTAATATCTATTAAGTTGCCAGAAAACTAGCCGTTTGGCTTTTCATTTTAATTACTAGCAAAAGTTGTTTATTATGGATGAATTACCCTGTTAGATGGGAAAGGGATCAAAGTGACCAATGCAAAATGACATAGCTGATTTGTTTAATGATCACTTTATTGTGGCATTTCATCCTGAAAAAGCAAGTTTTATTCCTTGAAGGATAGGAACGATCCAAGTTAGAAGTGCATGGAGAAAGGCAGTGGGACTGGATAGGATTTCACCACGTTTTAAGATAATGTTCTAAGGAACTGGCAGCTCCATTGGCTTGACTGAAAAGTCAGGTCAATGGAGCTGTCAGGTTCAAATTTGAAAATTTGAACTGACAAAATTTGAGCTGTCAGTTCAAATTTTGGTCACTTTCAACTGAGAAAGTGACCAAAAATGGAAGGAGAGTAAGATAGTGCCATTGCACAAGGGTGGTACAATGAAGGCATCAAACTGTAGACCAGTTTATATTTCTTCTGTAGTTAAGATTTTGGAGAAATTAGTCCTGAGTGATTGTAAGCAAAATTGGACAGTGAGAGTAATATTTATCTGTAAAAATCAGCATAGATTTATTAAAGGACACTCTTGTTTCAGAAATTTGCTTGCCTTTTATAATAAAGTGATGAGTGGTTGATGAGGGAAAGGCACATACTGCAAAGGCATCTGATAGGATGCTACGTGATAAGTTGGTATCAAGTTTGTGAATTGGATTAGAAATTGCTTGTTTCAATAAGGAAATACCACGAATTCCAACTTCCAATGTGAATAGGCATGTTTAAATAAATTATAATACTGGAATTAACTCACATTGGTGAGGATATATTGTTGGAGGTGGAGGAAATAAGAGATCTGGGGGTGATAGCGGATAAGAATCTGAAATTTAGGGGACACATCGCCAAAATTGTGAGGACAACACAAAGGCTTCTGGGAATGATGTGGAGGATACTGACATGTAGAAGTAGGGAGATTCCTGTTCTGTTGTATAAAGCTTTGATTGGACCACACATGGACTATTGTGCCCAGATTTGGTCACCTGGTTTTTGGGCGGATGAAGGGATGTTAGAAAGGGTCTCAAGGCGATTGACTTAGGGTTTCTGACCTCTGGAATGTCGAGTATGAGGAAAGATTGAGAAGATGTAATTTGCAGAGTCTGGTGGACAGGAGGAAGACGGGAGATATGATAGAGACCTACAAGTTGATAAGGGGTTGTTATGGGATCAGTGTTGGAGAGGTTCTACAGAAAATGGTGGGAGATCAGGGGAGAATCAGAGGCCATCCCTGGAGATTGTATGAGGGGGTGAGAGGTGAGTTTTTTTGTGCAGAGTTGTGAATGGTTGGAGTACCTTGCCTGAGAGTGTGGTGTTTGCAGGGAGTTTGAATGTATTCAAGGCATAGTATGATGGGCTGTGTGTGTGATAGGAGGACCTCCCAGATGAGTCTTTGACTTCATGAGATCTTAGGGTAATAATAATAATAATTTTCGCCTGAGTATCAAAGGCATCTTCAGTACAAAGCTAATAGAACAATAACTGACAATTCCAAAAGGTGCCATCTTGGATTCGAAATTGGTTATCTGAGAGATATCAGAGTTTTGTATGGGCGAGCAGTATCAAGAAAGTTCACAAGTGGAGTTTCACAGGGATTAGTACTTTTAATTTTTATGCCAGTGATATTGTCACTAGCTTGCAGAGGAGATATTCAGTTATTGATAATATGAAGCTTAGAACAATTATTAGTCATAGTGTTGATGTGGTAGCACTTCAAAAAGATTTAAATCAGCTGAAAAGGTGGGCAAATGAACAGCGATGTCACTTTAATGCAAATAAATGTATGGTTTTGAAATTTGGGATCCACAGATGGAATTCTTCATACTTGCCTGGTGAAGCTATACTAGAGGAAGTGGAGGGGACAAAGGATTTTAGGGTGGTAGTTGATAAAAATTTGAAGTTTAGGGGACATATTGTAAAAGTGATGAGGGTAACCCAGAGGACTACCATAATACTGATGTTACTTACATAACATTGGAGTTTTCATTAAGTTGTCATGGCAGATCTCCTAGTCTGACCATAATATGCTAAAATATGATATATAGAAATAACCATGACATGACCAGCCTTAAGAACACACAGTTTACAAACAAAAAATATTAGTAGTGGTGGTGGGTAGTAGATGGTGTTGGCATAAATGATGATGGTAGTGGCGGTTTGGTGTAGTTAGTGGATTAAATGATGGAGTTGTAGAGTAGATGTCCTCCCTTGATGAGGCTTTGGACTCCTTGGAGGTGTCACATAATAATAATAATAATAATACTGGGGAGGACTTTTAACCACTAGAGATAGGAATGGTGATTCCATTGTATGAAGTTCTGATTAGGAAAACATTTGGATTATTGTGCTCAGATCTTGTTTCTGGCATTTGAAGAGGATAAATTAGCCTTGGGGAGGGTATACAGAGATAGATAATTTAAACGATATCAGTAGTGGCATTGCGACCTTGACAAATTTGTAGTTAAGCATCTTTTTTTAGTGTGACTGATAATTATTAAAATATGCTGCCACTGGTGCCCGTGGCAACTGCCTCAATGGCAAAATGTTCCTATGCTGCTAGGTATCAGGACTGCAATGTTAGTTATGAGAATAAATAGACGGAGGGCCTGTGAACTAAGGAGTTTGTTGGATAGAAGAAAAAGGGACAACATGATTGAGGCATTTAAACTATTGAGAGGTATTTACCGGTGCGACACTGGGGAGATTTTTCAGTTAGTAGAACAAGGGGATGGAACAAGATCAAGGGCTGTGGGACTATCCCTGGAAGTTGTGGAAGGAGGTGGTGAGTATGAGACAGCGAGAAGTGTCTTTTTGTGGAGGATGGTTGGATTATGGTATTCATTATCTGAATAGGACCATGATTGCATTTAAGAGTGGTATGATAAATTTTTTGTTGTCTAAGATCCTGCATCTCACTCCTTGGAAGTCCACGATAATAATAATGCAGTAATTACTGTTTATCCAACCACAGTGGGAAGGCAAAGAATTCACACCAACAGTACATTTGTCAAGGAGTGAAGTGGTAGCTCTATCATAAACAAGTCATTTGACATATATGGGATCTGTTAACTGAAGAATCGTTTTGAAAGTTTGGATAAAGGGTAGTTTATTCTAATAATAATGATAACACTGGCCAACAGTTTTTTTTTTCTGCTGATTATGATCTGACACTTATTTTTTACTAATTTGGGTGTGCTGATTTCAAATATCAAACCCATTTTTCTCTATCACGTCAGGTTTTTCCTCTATGGCATTTTCTTTTTGCTAATTTGTAAGTTTTTGATAGTTTTAAGGAGGCAGTACTATTTAGAGGATCAAAAAAATCGATTTTTAATACTATTTTCTGAAAGTATGTACTTTTAAAAATCTGTTCCTAACTTTTTATCAAGAAATTCGAAAATTCCCGAAGATATAGCCTATTATTCAAAGCGGTGCGCAGATCAGAATCGGAGCACTCACCGCTCTCACTTGTTAGTAAACGTCCTTTATAAATTGGCACAGCTATTTCATTGGAATGAGCAACTGGCCGAATTGCTGAGTCGAGATTTGGATACACAATTTTTTTCTTATTCTTCTTATTATAACCAGAAGTCTGAACTAAACAAAAATAGCAATCATCTACGTGATTTTTCGGTTCACGCCAAATCATTGGAATGCCAAAAGCTAATTTTTGGCGTTTTCCCTTGCTCCACTGTCGTAAATTTGCTACACATGACTTACACACTTTATTT
Source organism: Typopeltis vanoorti (assembly GCF_054136105.1). Classification (NCBI taxonomy): domain Eukaryota; kingdom Metazoa; phylum Arthropoda; class Arachnida; order Uropygi; family Thelyphonidae; genus Typopeltis; species Typopeltis vanoorti. The sequence goes on along the minus strand of NC_143564.1, from coordinate 30,495,188 downwards.
GGAGCCCATGACTTGTCCTGATCTGCAATTTTTACGTCAAAGTATTCAAAGTACACTTTCTTAACGAAATCAGTGATATTTGTCCTTTGACTGGGAACAGTAAAGCTGCCACAAATGTAGCAGAAGGAATCTACACCATTGACACAATTTCGAGTAGTAGACATGATGTATTTTCTTCACTGCCGACTAACATGCAACATACACTGGTAGGAGTGTAGGAGTATGTAAAACAAATTGTGCCCATACCAACACAATCATGTATTATGCTTTTTTTTTCCCCTGCTAAAAGCAGTTCTATACATGAAATGTTACAGAATAAACATATTGCAGATTCCACAGGTATACATAAGCACATGTGCTTGTCCTTTTAATTCAGTGAAAGTAGGTCTTGATCATCTCCTGAATAATTAAAAACAAAACAGATCACTTTTGGACAGTGAGTGAGGATAGCAGAGGTGGGTTGTAATTCTATAATCTGCATAAACACTATTCACAATTGCTGCAAGTAAATTATCCAGTTCATTGATGTCAAGATTGTTTGTTGTAGGAAACTGAAGTTGTCTTAAAGATATGTTGTATAGCAGGACTAAGTTCATTGCATATTATTTTTTTTTTATGTGCCTTCTGAGAAAGGATTAAATGGTTGTAAACCTATCCTTCATTAGTACTGTGGACAATCTATGGTTAGATAATCTGGAAACCTAGTTCAGGAAGCAAGAAGAGAAGTTTTTCAGCAATTTGTTACCTAGAATGAGCAAGATGGTGGTCACATAGTTGGTGATAAAATTCATCTGTCAACTATTTGACATTCAGTTATTCAGGCATAACAGAATTCAAGCCAAAAGCACATTTATTAAGGTGTGAAGGGGAAAAAAGTACAAAGGGAAGGGTCACTTTCCTTTGTGTTGTTTGACATATTTGCAGTATGACCCCTAAAGTTAAACTCCATCTACCATCACGCCGAAATCCCTAGCATCATCAATTTCTTGTATTAGTTTAGTATAAATATGCAGTTTGTATCCTAGCTACTAGACCACATCGGATGTTAAATTAATAAATGAATGGTTAGTGAGTGGAATGCATTTGAGAGTGGGATGAATACAGAAGCAATGAGTATGCTTAAGACACATTTTGATAAAAACGTTGTACGAGGGTGAAGACCTCAACAATTTTAATTTTGTGGTGGTATGTTGATTATAGTAAAATTAATCATATAATTATAGTGTATTATAATAAAGACATGGGTTAAATTATTATTTGTTCTCTTTTGAATAGAATAGTGGAAACAGTGCAGATGATACCTTGTCTCACCCAGTTCTTCCAGTCCAGACATTTCGGTGGCATTCTGCACGCGATAGAGCTACCAACAATAGTAATAAAGTTTCAGCATGCCGCAATTCAGTGCAAGGAAAAGTTCTCATTGCTGATGATAGAGGTAAGTTTGATTTCTTTCCTGGCTATTATCTTTTGAAACCTACCATAAATGCTTATTTACTACTAATCATAATTTCATATGATTTTTTTACTCCTGTAATCCTTTGTTATATTCCCAGATGTAATATTCTAAAATAAAATAATATACTATAATAAGCATATGATATTAAAATGTCTACAATAATGAAGTGATGTGATCTGTTTCTCAAATATTAAAAGAAGAAAACAAACATTCCCAAACAAGAATGGGGAAGGAAGGCATTTATTTTTAGTAGGTCTTGAACCCTGAACCAAAAGTTACTTGTATGGTAAATATACACAGGATCAAATATACAGTGAATTTCACATAATTTATGACACTTTATAAACAGTAACATTGTTAGCATCCAGGAATGTGTTAGCAGAGCTAATCTCAGGTGGTATGGTCACTTAAACAGAATGAGAAAGGAAAGATTAGCAAAACAAATGTTCTTTGCCAGGTTGGTAGGAAAAAGACCCAGAGGAAGACCAAGATATAAGTGGATTGATACAGTAAAAAGTGCCTTAGATGACAGAAATAAAAGATCTGATAATGTTGGAGTCTTGACAGGTAACCAATTGATTTGGAGGAAAATTGTAGAAAGGAAGTTAGTCATGATGTAAGTTTTTCATGTTGTACTATCATATTCTGTACACCCCCTTGAGGGTACATATCGGGAATTGATGATGATGATAAATAGTATCCTTTTGATTGTGAAAATTTTTTTATAATGCATGATTTTTCAACAATTATTGTGCAGTTTCTCATCAGTATATTATTATTATTATTACCCCAAGACCTCATGGAGTCAAAGACTCATCTGGGAGGTCCTTTTATCACACACACACATCTCATCATACTGAGCCTTAAACACACTCAAACTCCTTGCAGACACCATACTCTCAGGCAAGGCATTCCAATCATTCACAACTCTGCACAAAAAAACCTGCCTCTCACTCCCCTACTCACACCCTCTTTATACAGTTTCCAGGGATGACCTCTGGTTCTCCCCTGATCTCCCACTATTCTCTGTAGAACTTCTCCACCATTGATCCTATAACAACCTCTTACCAACTTGTAGGTTTCTATCATATCTCTCCTCTTCCTCCTCTCCACCAAACTCTGCAAATTACATTTTCTCAATCTTTCCTCATACTCAGCATTCCAGAGATCAGAAACTACCTTAGTCAGTCTGTAAAATTCGATGCAGCATCATAATTTTTCAAACTTTTATTGCATCGACTTTTACACGAATCACATCCAAAATTCACAAAAGTAAACTTGTAAATTTTATATGTAAATAATACTAACAGCCTATAAATTAGCCCAGAAAAAAAATTAGCATGATACTGTGTAAATAGAAGATATATGAATATGTAGCGCCTATGAATATTTAGCGCCTCCGTAGCACAATTGGAAGAACGACGGTACATTGCGCCCTTCGATTGGAATAGGCCTAGGTTCGATTCTCGTCGCGACGGGAGGAATCTTTATCTGGTCGATTTCAATCGAAGGTGAGTTAGCCGATCTCATACGGAGGTAGCAGGGTTTTTTCTCCCGGAAACTCGGGTTTTTCATCCCACATACATACAAATCGGCCCTTCAGAACACACGCAATTTACAGACAAAAATTACTAGTTGTGGTGGTGTTGGAGGTAGGCGGTAGATGGCGTTGATGGAGATGATTCGTAGTAGAGGTTAGGTGTAGAGACAGTTGTAGGTGTCCTCCCGCGATGAGTCTTCGGACTCCTTGGAGGTATCAGGAATAATAATAATAATATGTAGTTCAAGGGAAAATGCCCTAGAAATCAGATATACGTTAGAATTTATCTATTATTATTATTATTATTATTATTATTATTATTATTATTCAGGCCTCCATGGAGTCAAAAGACTCATCGTGGGAGGTCCTTCCTAAGAACATAAAGTCTGTCAAGACTCATTGAGGGGAGGTCCCCCCCCAAGAAACACAAAGTCTATCATACCACTCCTTAAACTCATTGACTGTTCTCACTCTCACCACTCCACCAGGCAATGCATTTCACGGTTCAACCACCCGCCACGCAAAGAAACCACTCCTCACCCTCTTGCTCACAGTTTCCTTTCGTAACTTACAGGGATGGCCTCTTTTCATCACTCCTTCCCACTGTTCAATCAAGTGAAAGAGCTCCCCAGTGTTAACCCTGTAACCACCTCTCAACAGTTTAAAAGTCTCAATCACGTCTCCTTCTTCTATCCACCAACTTTGCAGTCCACATTCCCTCAGCCGATTCTCATAACAAACATTGTACAATCCTGAAACCATCTTTGTCATCCGTCTTTGTATCCTTTCCACAGTTAATTTATCCCCTTCAAATCCTGGGGACCAAATCTGAGAACAATAGTCCAAGTGTGTAAGTAAGTAAATACCAAAGCCCATCTATAGAGACCCAGAGGAATTAAACATGCTAGAATAGAGTAAACAGATATCTTAAAATAGAAGTTCAGGGGCAGTACTTTAGAATTCGGAAATGTATTTGATATTATCACTTAGTATTGGATGAAAAAGAAACCTATTGTAACCAAAGCAGTCCGCCTTCAAGGTCAATAGCAAAAGAGGGCAGTATATATCAGAAGCTGTTGCGTTATGCTGTAAAAGGGATTAAACGTACACTTCAGGGAGATCTAGAAGTCTTCACTTTCTAGAAGGATAAGAGTTTGCACGTGAAAGGTACAGGGGTCTCAGACCTTAATTCAAAGTTTGCATGGGAATATCTGGGGTCTAAAACCTTCGTGCAGGGTCCCGCGAGAAGCCAAATAAAAGGATCATAGAATCGACTATGAGAATCGACTATTGAGCATTGGCAGATTTGATGCCAGGAGAAAAGGAGGGAGTCGATCCATGGACTACGTCAGATTCCAGATGAAATCGTGGAGGGTAACCGGAGGCAAAACCTTACAGAGCGAATAGCGGCCCAGGACCAGGATGACAAAGCCTTGACCATCAGACCTTACATCCGAGTGCCTACAACGCCAGAAGATCATGCTCCAGCCCTGCAAGAAATTCCAGAGGAGAACACGGTGTCCATGAAACATCTAAAGTGATAGATCACGCTCTAGCATAGAGGGGGATCCAGAATAAGTCTGTAAAGGAAATACGACTAAGAGCATTGTACCTATGGAGGAGTCATGTGAGTTGAATTTTTTTTTTTTATTTATGATGTGAAGGACTGTTTAGAAAGACTGAATTCATAGAACTGCTATATACATTAGATTGAATACTTGTTCGCATAGAGAGAATCTGTTTTAAAGTAATTGTAAGATAATGAAAATTTTAACTTACATTGTATTGTAAAGAAATGGTTCAGAAGAACTGACGAGATTATAGAATTAAGAAATATAATGTTATGAGAAGTAGTTTGCTTGAAGAATGTTATATTTTTATGTGAAGGTTGAAATTGGAGATTATAATTAATCAAAGCATGGAAATTCCTAAACTGTAAATGGGCTGATAGTTAATAGTTATCTAATTTAATTGTTTAATAATTTACGGCATTGGTATTTGTTGCATGCCTAAGAATTTGTCCTATATGTTTTTTTTTTTTTTGTGCTTAGCTTAGAGAGGAAAGGAAAGTAGAATCCTTTTAGTGCATACTTTGTATTACTGTTTTAGTATAAATAAACATGTTTATTATATTTAAAAGGAGTGCCGTCTGATCTTTTTCGCAATTGCACTGTTCTCAAAAAAAAAAAAAAATGATCCTGTGAGCAGGATAGATTGGAATTTGGTACGAATTTTGAGTTAAGAGTTAGCCACGACTGTATATAATTATAGAGGAGGAACTTTACTGGAAGTATAAATAATTTCTTATGCCATTTGGAGAACTTTAGTGGCGCAGCTAGTAATAATTAAATAAATTTCTAGAGATCTCCGGCATAAGGAAAGAATACTGAAAGTAGAGAAAGGGAAATAAGATTAACTGAGTACATGAAAGGGAAAAGATAAGGTTAAAGTTTAACGAATAAAATTATAGAAGCCAAGGATAAAGAAAGCAATATTATACAACAACCACCAAAGCCTTATACAACGGAACAAGAATCTCCCTACTTCTACACGTCAGTGTCCTCCGCATCATTCCCAGAAGCCTTTGTGTTGTCTTCACAGTTTTAGCGATGTGTCCCCTAAATTTTAGATTCTTATCCACTATCACCCCCCAGATCTCTTATTTCCTCTACCTCCAACAATATATTCTCACCAAGCATAAATTCTGCATCCCATCTTTGTTTTCCAAATTTTAAAACCTTAAAATTTGGAACATTGAACTCACATCCCCATTTCCGTGCCCAATCACTCAATTTATTCAAGTCTTCTTGCAAGGCCACAACATCTTCACTACTCTTTATGGTTCATCCCAACTTTGCATCATCTACAAACAACTGAATATCTCCATCCAAATCTTCGCCAATATCATTAATATACAAGTTAAATAGTAATGGCCCTAAAACAGACCCCTGAGGCACTCCACTAGTGACTCTCCTTTTCCTGGATATCACGCCCCCCCATACACAACATGTTGATACCTATCAGATAGCCAGTCTCCAATCCAATGCACTAATCTAATATCCAACCCCATCTGCTCTAGTTTGACTGGCAACTTCTCATGAGGTACTCTATCAAAAGCTTTTGCAAAATCCAAGTATATTACTGTGTATCCTTCCCCTCTCTCCAAGGAAGCAATCACTTTATTGTAATAAATAAGTAGATTACTAAAACATGACCTCCCTTTAGCAAATCCATGCTGTCCATCAAAGATTATACCATTGTTGTCTACCCAACTCTGGATCCTAGTTCTCACAAGCTTCTCCAACAACTTAACCACAACCTGTCACACAGATAGGCCTATAGTTTGATGCTTGAGTTCGATCACCTCCTTTATGAAGTGGCACAATCTTGCTCTCCTTCCACTCCTTAGGAACTTGACGAAGTGCAAGATTCGTATTAAAAAAATATGTCAAGGCAGATGTCAACTCTCTGGCACTTTCCTATATAGCAGAATTTATTCCCATAGAAACTCCCCAAACTAAATAGAACATGATCTCTGGAGTTTTGCATAAGCTCTAAAAATTTAATTTCAGTCCTTCTATTCAGATGGAAAAGTAGCCATTTCATGAATTTTATTCAAGCATGACATGTTTTAAAGTCTTGAAATTTTCATGATGACTCTAGTTAATGATTTTAAAGGAGTGTGATGAAGAGGGGTGTGAGGAGTAGATTTTTTTTACATGGAGAACTATCAGTGAATGGAATGCATAACCAGAATATGTTGTTAATGCAGGGAGTGTTAAGGATTTTAAGATTCAATATGATAGATATATTGTCAGTCGAATGAATCTCGTGATGAGTTTGCCGACTCCATGGAGGTGTAATAATGATAATAAAATAATAATTTTGTGTATGTGTGTGTGTGTGTGTGGACCCATTGATGCATATGTATAAGAAACTTACTGTTTTTGAACAGCTGGAGGTTTTGTTCATGTGAAAACTACAGAAGGAATGCTGTTCTAGCAGACAGAGGTAAATAGAATGAATGAAAGAGGGGCTTATTAAGTAAAAGAACTGCATAAGAATATATTCCTATATAAAAATAATAAAGTATAATATACAGTAACTAAGCAGAAAAACTTTTCACAATATATTTTTAATGATAATAACCATCTTTAAATACAGCAGATTTTTGTCTGAAAATAATGACTATCCTCAGTAACCTACCCTTGCCCTTAGTTATACACAAATCACTAGACAAGATCAGATCTTCTTGCTTAGACTAATGTTTACTTCCAGTCTTTTCTGGCATAAACACATCACATTAGTAGAACTCCTCAGCAGCCAAGAAACTTGGCATTCCCTTTTTTTTTTGTTCAAGAGCTTGTTTTACACCATTCAAACTCTTAACTATATATAAATCCCAAATCCACTCATGTTTAGAATACTGCTCCCATGTTTAGGGTGATGCAAATAAAATTTCCCTTAAAATCCTCAACATGATCCAGAGGCATGCAATTAAGCTCATAGATGATTCCTCTCTTACGGATTCACTTCAGTCGCTGTCTCGCAGGTGCAGTGTTTCAGCACTCTCTCTTTTACAGGTACTTCCATGGTTACTGCTCTAATGAATTGGCAATCATCATTCCTCCACTTTCTGTTGCACATGTTAATACAAGAGCAGCAGCTGGCCAGCATCTCTTTACTGTGCAACTGCAAACATACCACACCTGTTTCTCCTCTTCCTCTTTTATTCTGTCCACCTCCGTTCGTCCTCTGCAACAGCCTTCCCTATGAAGTATTCCCAAACAATTAAAACTTGCAGCTCTTCAAAAAAAAATGGCAATAAATTTCTATCTCCGTCCTCATTTGCATCCCACACATGGCATTGATGTATGTATAGGTCTCTTGACCTCTCATATAGGGGATCGATAAAAAAAAAAAATATATATATATATATAAATAAATAAAAAAAATTAGGCAAATTCAAAAGATGGAATGTACAATGATGCATTGTACCTTAATGTCACAACCACAAACTAGAGGTGGCATTTGAATGTTAAGCCATAATTGATAATGTAATGCTTAATAAAAAAAATCATTATTTACATGTTCTGAGAATAAGAATCTCTCAAACTTTTGGTAAGGATATGCAGTTATCATTGAAATTGGGTCAGTGCACTACAGCACCCAAGCTTTCTTTAAATAAATGTTCATGTTTAAAATTACTTCTGTAATAAGTGCCAACTTGTATGCTGAGCTAGACCAGACTTGTGAGATTTCCAGTAGTGGATGTGGTATTGGTGCTCTCGAAGTCTCTTCATAATAGAACAGTGTTTGTTCAAAATATGGGAGGCATTTGCAAGGCACTTGGCACACACCTGGAAGAGAAATGGCCAAAGTATATTTTTGATGAATGGTAAGAATGTAGTCAGTCTTTTGTTGCAAAAAAATGTGGTAATAATAAGTTATACTTCTTCAGGATTCTTACAGTTGGTTTAGAGATACCGGAAATGTAGGGAATTGAAACTCGACATGATCATTTTAATGATGTTCTCTTAGTGATGTTTGGTTAGGTTTAAAATTCATTAAAATCCATATGGATTTTAATCATCAACATTCATGGACTAAACAGCAATATAATTGATGTGCACTACTATCTTCAGTCATCATCTAAACAAGACTTATTATATTCCACAGAACCTCTGTTGGCAACCTCAATAACTACTGTTCTACTTAACTGCTTACACCCATGCTTTAAATACACATTACACAGTTTAATTCCACCAGGGTAATACTTGTGCATTCACCATAACTGACATCCCATGTCAGAGATTGCAAAACTTTGACACTGCTATACCCATTGGATCTGTTTTGGCTCAGCATTTCTTTTCCAATTTCTGCACTTAAAATAAGCTAATAGTGAGATCATCCTTCTTGGATACTTATTGTCAGCAACTCAAATTAGTTTGTCTTCTCCAGTTTCACTGACCACACAGGCAGGGATATCTAGATATTTGGCATTAGCAATGACCTAACACTGATATTATAGTCAGTCTCCCTACCAGAATACCAGCCAGTCCTCATCAACCTGCCAACACTTTTTAACCTCTTTCGAACACACAGTGGATGTCATTTCTCCTGTTTGTAACTCAGACCACAATTTGGCACAAGGGTGCATTGATTGACTGTCTCTCCAAGGGTTATTGGTATCAGTGAAACTTGGTTAACTGAGGAGGATGTTTTGAGAGGGATAGAAATCAAATGATATAGCATATTTTGGCCAGAGATAGGGAAGGTGAATACAATGGTGGAGTGTTACTTATGATAAGAGATTAATTCTGCCCTCTTAGGTTGGAGAATCACAGTGGAAAATAACACATTGCTTTGAGATATATGGTGTAAGATAGACGTTTTTATAAGACAAAATATTTAGTGGTATGTTGTTGTAGACCAGGAAATATTGATGGTGATGAGCAGGAAATGTTTAGGCAAATTAGTTTGGTGATTGCAGAGCAAGTGATCATTATGGGACTTCAAATGTAAAGGAGGCAGCCTACAGTACTAAGGGAACTACATTTTTGGACTTATTGAGGGGTAGCTATCTTAGACAGCTTGTAGTGGACGGAATGCAAAGATTGAGAGTTTTGGACTTGTTCATAGCATCACAGGATCTGATTGTGACTGAGATGTCATACATGTCCCCAGTTGGTAAGAGTGGCCATGTAGGAGGATGGAGAATGAATGGCATGTAAAAGTATCAAGGCAGAAGGAATTTAAGTGGAATTATAAGGCAGGCAACTATCATTGACTTAGAAACTGGCTTGCAGCAGTGTAATGGATGAACTTGAAGGAAGAGAGATCAGTAATGCACGGGAGGTACTTAAGAAAGAATAGTTGACAGCTATGGCAGATTGTATATGTGGAGTGAAATAGATAAAAATTGGAATATGAGAGGCGACTTGTGCTGCTGCTAGGGAGAATCCCAAGGATTTTTTGCTATGGGGTGGGGGAGTAGGAGAAAAAATGATTGTGGATGGATTACCTTGCTGGATGGAGATGGGAGGATGTGGGTTACCAATGTGGAGGACATAGTGGTACTATTTAATGATCACTTTATCCTGGCCGGCTTTATTTCTAGAGGGATAAGGAAAGAATGAAGCATTAGAAGTGAATGAAGAGGATGTATTTTAATATGCTAGATGTCAGTAAAGCAGGTGTACTAGATGGAATTTCACCATGTACTTTAAGGGAATGTGCTATGGAACTGACCGTGCCATTAACCTAGCCATTTCGTGAAATTCTTACAACAGAGACATTCCTGGAGAGAGAGAGGAAGGAGGGTAAGATAGCATAAGAATGGTGGAAGACTGGAGGTATCAAACTATGGGCCTGTTTGTATTTCTTCTGTAGTTAAGAGTTTGAAGAAATTGGTAAGAACTCATATACAGAATTGGACAGATGAGGACTATTACTTATGCAGGCCAGCTTGGATTTGTTAAGGGGGAGCTCTGGTATTAATAATCTGGTTGCCTTTTACAATAGAGTAACAAGAGCAGTGGATGACAGCAAGGCATGCACTCATTTTTTTGTATTTTTTAAAGGCTTTTGACTGGGTGTTAGATGACAGGTTCATTTTTAAGTTGCAACATATGAATTTGGATATCATATTAGTGGATTGGATTGGTAACTGGCTTTCTGATAGATCCAGAGAGTTGTATCTAGAGGAGCAATATTGGGGAGTAGGAAAGTTACAAGTGGGGGTTCAGTTGTTTGCAGATGATGTTAAGCTTCGGAATGTTATTAGTAATAGTGCTAATGGTTTCGTTCTTCAAGAGGATTTGAATAAGCTGGAAATGTAGTCAAATAAATTGGAATGTCAGTTTAATGCATTTAAAGTTTTGACATTTGAGATCTGCAAATGGGATGCTTCATTACTCACTTTGTGTAGTTATACTAAAAGAAGTGGAGGAAGCAAGAGATCTTGGAGTAAGTTATAGATAGAAATTTGAAGTTCACAGATTTTAAAGATTTCAAAGGTTGTTTGTAAAGGTTGCAAACAAAACCAGAGAATTGCTGCTGTATTAAGGAGATCATCGATCACAATTGATAAAAGGGTGGTGGTGGTTCCATTGTATAACACTTTGATCTGAGCACATCTAGATTTCTGTGCTCAGATCTAGTCAGCAAGATTTGAAGGGGGATGAAATCACCTTTTAGAGGTGAGATATAAAGAAAATATTAGGACTATACGATGTTGGTCATGAGGATTGACTGAAAGCATGCAAACTACAGAGTTTGATGAATATAAGATGAAGAGGGAATGTGGTTGAGACATCTGAGCTATTGAAAGGTTGGATTGTATTGACACTAGGGAGATTTTTCAGAAATTGATAGAATGAAGGAAAGGAACAAGGAAATCATATCTGAAAGTTGCAATAAAGAGAGTAAGAGGGAAAGAAGGTGGGGTTTTTTGCATGGAGAGTAGCAGGAGCTTGGAATGTATTGCCTGAGAAGATAATAAAAGTACAAATGGTGAATGAATTTAATGAGTGGTACAGTAGACTGTTGTGTGATTTTGACTACCATGGTGAGTCTTATGACTCCGTGGAAGTCTAGAACATAATAATAAATGAAGGTGACCAGCTATAAAGTAGAGACTATCTGCTGAAGTTTTCATTTTGATTTTGATTTTAATGGTACAAACTATAAATATTTAGTTTATTATGAAGATTTCAGGTAATTAATATTAATTTAGCTAATTTAACATTTCAATTTTAAATGTTATTTCTTTATTGTCATTTTTATAATTTCATACTCATTTAGTTTTTTCTTATATCAGCCATTATTGTTTGCATTTGTACTTTTTCCATATTATCATTTTGTTTACTTTGCAACCAATTCTTTGTGTTCTGTCATCAATTTACGAATTGCTGTGATTTTTTTTTTTATTATTATTCAGGCCTCCATGGAGTCAAAAGACTCATCGTGGGAGGTCCTTTCTAAGAAACACAAGTCTATCAAGACTCATCGAGGGAGGTCCCTCCTAGGAAACACAAAGTCCTTTCCACTCCTTAAACGCATTGACACTCTCACCACTCTATCAGGCAATGCATTCCATGGTTCAACCACCCTCCATGCAAAGAAACCACTCCTCACCCTCTTTCTCACAGTTTCCTTTCGTAACTTCCAGGGATGATCCCCTTGTCATGACTCCTTCCTGCTGCCCAACCAAGCGAAAGAACTTCCCAATGTCAACCCTGTAACCACCTCTCAACAGTTTAAAAGTCTCAATCATATCACCTCTCCTTCTATCCACCAAACTCTGTAGTCCACACTCCCTCAGCCGATCCTCATAACTAACATTGTACAGTTCTGACACCATCTTTGTTATCCGCCTTTGTACCCTTTCCACAGTTAATTTATCCCATTCAAATCCTGGGGACTAGATCTGAGAACAATAGTCTGCGTGTGGTCTGATCAGAGTCTTATACGATAGAATGATAACCCTTTTATCTCTGCAGGTCAGTGTCCTTCTCATTATTGCAGCAATCCTCTGTGTTACCTTCACTACCTTTGCAATATGTCCCCTAAATTTCAGGTTTCTATCAATCATCAACCACAGATCTCTTGTCTCCCCTACTTCCTCCAGTTTAACTCCTCCCATAGAGTATGCAGCGTCCTATCGATGTGTCCCAAACCTCAAGACCTTACATTTTGCTGCATTAAACAGAAACTCCCATTCATTTGCCCATCTATCTAGCTTATTCAAATCCTCTTGCAGGGCTACCACATCTGCACTATTACTAATAACCCTTCCCAGCTTCGCATCATCCGCAAACAACTGAATATCCCCTTGCAATCCACGGACAATGTTATTGATATAAAGGTTAAACAATATAGGTCCCAGTACTGAGCCCGGTGGAACCCTACTTATAACCTTCTGCCTCTTTGATATTGCTCCACCATACACAACTACTGATACCTATCGGACAGCCAGTCCTGAATTTAGTTGACCAATCTGACATCCAGACCCATGTGCTGCAACTTGAATATCAGCTTATTATGTGGCACCCTGTCAAATGCCTTTGCCAGTCTATGAAAATGGCAGTATATGCCTTTCCTTCATCTAATGCTCTTGTAACTTTATTATAAAAGGCTAACGTTATGTCTTGTGGCCCCTTCTTTTACGTTATTTCTTTTAACTTTCTATCTTATCTTTCCTTAAATTCTATGCTTTATTTATCTCTCATACGTATCAGGGATTTCGTTGCCGACAAATTTATTTTAAGATCGACTGCGCCAGCCGGCAACTAATTTCTGATATTCAAATAGTTAACATTAATTAATATAGGGATCACGTGATGTGGAGTCGTGATTCCCCTCCCCTCTCTTTCTCACATGAATTGTTTTCCCCCCCTTACTCACACAGGTCCGAAAGTTTTTATAAGTGGTAAGTCAGTCTCAGAACAACAGAACTCGTGAACTTTGATATAAAAGAATACATTTATTAAAACACTAGTATGGATACACTTTTGAATAATCATTCAAGATACACTTTAAGTAAAAATATCATTGCTAAGTTATCTTCTTTGAACTAAATTGAGAGTCTGAACTCCCCCCTCCTCTTTAGATTAAGATATCCAAAATTTCAATCTTTATGCTTAAGTAATTCAATGATATATCTCTGTCTTATGATTAAGCTCAGACTTGCCTTATCCGTACAGAGTTATTCAATGCTCATTTTCTAAACACAATTAGATATAAACTTTATACATGGCATATCAAACTCTTTCTAACTTATATTCTAACATGGAAAACAAGTTTCGATTCTGCAAAGTCTCTATGCTCACATTTTAAGTGAAAATCAGGCTGATTTTCAAGCCATTACAAGCTTGGAATGGCACCAGCTTACTTGACACAAACAATTAGTCTAAACAGTCATTAAGGCACTATGGGTAAGATAATGTATGGAGCTCATTAAATTCTTGGCTCCTTTTCTTTCTTAGGTTTGCAATTCTAGAATATATATGAAAGGGTTGTACATTACCATCTTGTCTTTCACTTCCGATATTGCCAGACTTCCATATTCCCTAGCCACGTGTTTCTATGGCCTCTGCTACTTACTTATGCTTTCTTCGAAGGTTGCCCTTCACCGGCTTTACATTGGCGTGGTTCACCAACGGCTCCTTACCGAAATTCTGACTTCATTCCTTAGATAGCTTTATTCGACTTGGTTACAACAGCAACTGGGAGATTGTTGCTGGGCACCAGCGACAAGCTTCCTCAGCTAGGCTTGGACGGGAACGCAGAAACAGAAAAACAAGAGAGCGTTTGAGTCTCGCGGTGCGCCTTATATCTACCTCGTGAGCACCCTCTCTCATTGACCATGTCATATACTTAGCTACGGCTGATTGGTCACCTTTGCTCGGAACTGTTTTAACATGGTTCTAAAACATAGATCTCTTAAGCACATTTAATAACAACAATTTTGGTCCTGAAACACAGTTTTCCTTTGCTTACTTTACAAGGACAATATTAATTCTAAACACAGATTTCCTTAGCTTATTTAATATTAATAATCTCAGTCGAGTCGATACACCTTTGAGTGAATATATATACAGTAATCCTTTATCCCTGTTCTTGGAAGTGTAAGCATGTCCTTATTCTTAGGTTTTCATTCTCTCTGTGTTGGGTCGGAAACAAATTGGCTTACGGAGTGAGTCAGTCCTTTTTCCGACACAACACTAGCATATTGCTAAAACAAGAGCACCCCTTCACAAATCCATGTTGACTCTCACAGATAACATTATCCTCATCTGCCCAATGTTGTATATGGTCCCTCACTACTTTCTCCAAGATCTTACTAACTACTGATGACACACAAACTGGCCTATAATTAGACACTTCCAGTCTTCTAACGCCCTTATGCAATGGCACTATCTTACCTTCCTTCCATTCCATGGGCACCTTTCCTGCAGTCAGACTTTCATTGAAAAGCCAGGTCAAAAGCACTGTCAGTTCCCTAGCACATTCTCTGAAAACTCGTGGTGAAATACCATCCATTCCCACAGCTTTACTGACATCCAGAGTACTCAATATTTGGAACATGCTCTCCTCCTACACCTCTAAACCTTGGACCTGCCCTATCCCTCTAGTATTCAAATTGACTCCTCCAGGGTGAAATACTTGAATAAAGTGTTCATTGAACAATTCCACTATGTCCTCTGCATCAGTCACTCTATTCCCATTTTTATCCCACAATGTCATTCTTCCACAGTCATTTCAGCTCCTACTGGCAACATAACTAAAAAATTCCCTAGGACTTTCCTTGGATCTAAGGGCCAATCTTTTTTCATATTCCAGTTTCTCCTTCCTTACGATACTAGTCATTCTCTTGGCCTGTGTCTTATATTCTTCATGCATCTTCTTTTCACCTGTCTTCTTATATCTCTTCCATAGCCTCTTTTTTGCATGCAGTTCCTGTTTAATATTGTTTGTCATCCACTTTACTCCAAATTGTGTTCTCTTCTTCACTCGTGGAATACAGCTGAATATTGCTGCTAACAAATATTCCTTCACAATTTCCCAAGCACTAATGATATCCCGACCTTCCAATTCCTCCCTCCACGAAACTTCTCCAAGTTGATGTCTAAGACTATTATAATCACCTACTTTATAATTCCACATACGTTCCCATCTTTTGATACTCCTGCATGTCTATTCATTTTCCAAGTCAAAACCATATGGTCACTCTCTCCAACTGGTGGGAGAGATGTCATCTCAGTTATTATCAACTTTTCTGATGCTATAACCAAATTCAAAACTCTTGAATCTCTTGTTCCCTCTGTTACATGTTGCCTAAGACATTTGTCCCTCAAGAATTCTAGAAATTCCATTCCCTTATTGCTATGTGCATCTTCCTCTCCCCAATTTATACTGCTGTAGTTAAAATCTCCCATAACAATCATTCTTCTTGCACTTGCCACGCTGAACTGTGTGAACATCTCCTGGTCCCCACCGTCTGTGCTCCTTGGTTTGTAGCAACACCCCACTAAATATCCTGTCTTACCCACCTCTACCTCACGCCATATGCTTTCAAAATCATTAGTGTCACAGCCTTCCAAAGCCTCCACTCTTAGAGGACATAGGTCGTCGCTTATCATAAGCAGTACTCCACCACCACGCTTTCCCTTCCTATCCTGCCGAAAAATGCTGTACCCAGCGACTTGTATTCCTGTTATTATATCCTCTTCTGTCAACCACGTCTTGGTGATCCCAATAATCTTTGGCCAGGCTGATGTTATCAGTGCCACCAATTCCTCTCCCTTATTCCGAATACTCCTGGCATTAGTATAAAGCATAAAAATGATATTGTTTCTATACCTAGCATTATCCCCTCTAGACTCCACTGAGCTCAGCATTACCTGATGTCATCCCCCTTCTCCCAAGTACCCATTCCCACTAGAGGACACCCCTGCTACCATCCACACTGTGACACACTGACTTGTTCAGAACAGCAATCTCTGCAGATGCCTACGTCCTTCCTCATTTAAATGCATGCGGTCTCTTGCATACAATTCCTCTCTGTTCTCAAATGCACTCCAAGCATCCACATATTCCAATCCTCTCTTCTGACACATTCTCGCTGTTATGCCATTCAATATCACCGCTCTTCTGCTCAGCTCATTACTATCATACCTAGGCAACACATACGCTATCTTTCCTCTCTTTCTTTCATACACCCTCAAGCAAGAATCTCATATCTCTCGCTGCCCTACTTACATTACCACTCAAGTCATTTGTTCCTGCCATCACAATCATCTCATCCACCCTTTCACCTCTCTTAATTGCCATAGCCACACTTTCTATCATTCCTCCTGGCAAACACTTCTCACGCATCCTGTCTTGAACACCACGGATCATTGAGTCCCCATACATTACACCTCTTACTACCCTATTCCTCGATTTCTCACATGCATCCCTCACTCTCTCTCCTGTAACACTTTCTCTCTGTGCTCCCCAATTTACCTGCCTTCCTGACATTACTCTATTCCTAGTCCCTGTGCTCCCTTGCATTCATTCCTATATTTTGCAATCATTCCTATATCTGACACTCCTTCCCTCTTTTCCACTTATCCTATTCTCACCTCTTCTATCATTCATACAACTCTCTCTCTCATTCCCTCTCTTCTGCTGTTCCCATTCTCTCTTCTTCTACCATTCCCATAACTCTCTCACATTCCCTCTTCTCTACTATTGTTCCTATTCTCTCCTCTTCTGTCATTCCCATAACTCTTTCTCACTCCTCCTCTGATTCGCCTTGCTTTCGTCTCTTCCATTCGCCTAATCTCATCTTTCACACTTCTAATCTCATTCCCCAGACATTCCACCTGCTTTTTCAGCTCATCTATCTGTCTCTCCAAGTGTCAGCCACTCATGTCAGCCATTCATCCTCCCAATTTTTTCGTTTCATATTACACTGTTTTCTTTTTCTGTTTGCCATGATTTATTATCAGACATTCATGGAATCTAAAGGCTGATTGTAGGATGTCCTCCATTACATATACCACTCATCATGCCATGAATTGAATGCATTCACTGTCTCCACACCTACCACACTTTCAGGCAATGCATTCCCACCACTCTCCATGCAAAAAAACCTAATCCTCACCCCTTGCTTGTACCTTTCTTACACAACTTCCAGGGATGGCCTCTTGTTCTACCCTTGTCTCCATCCATTTTATGAAAAATCTGATCCACATTAATCCAGTAATAATCCTTTGCCAACTTATGTCTTGATCATGTTATCCCCCCCCCCCCCCTTCCTATCTACTAGAAGACTCTGCAATATGTATTCCCTCAATCTGTCTTCATACTTAACATTCCACAAACCAGAAACCACCTTAGTCAATCATCTCTGAATCCTTTTGAAAACCAAGTGACCAAATTTGTGCACAGTAATCCATATGCGGTCTATTCAAAGCTTTGTAAAATGGAATCATAACATCTTTTCTCATACATGTCAGTGTTCTCTACACATTGCTATAATACACTGTGTTGGCCTTACATCCCCTAGATCTCTCTCTTCCATCTCCTCTAATATATCCCTACCAATCTTATG
Organism: Typopeltis vanoorti; assembly: GCF_054136105.1. Lineage (NCBI taxonomy): Eukaryota > Metazoa > Arthropoda > Arachnida > Uropygi > Thelyphonidae > Typopeltis > Typopeltis vanoorti. The sequence goes on along the minus strand of NC_143564.1, from coordinate 30,477,089 downwards.
CTCTGCATCCCATCTGTACTTACCAAACTAAAACTTTATATTTTGCTACATTGAACTGATAGTCCCATTTATTTGTCCATTCAGAAAGTCTATTCAAGTCCACTTTGAATGGCTACATCTGTTCTACTCATAGTTCTTCCCAACTTTGCATCATCTGCAAACAACTGTTATATCACCATTCAAGCTCTTTCCAATATCATTTACATACAAATTAAATGGCACTGGACCCAGAACAGACCCTTGGGTATACCACTAGTGACTTTCCTCTTCTGGGAAATTGCTCCCTTATACATAACCTACCAGACAGCTAATCTCTGAGTCCATTGCACTAACCTACTATCCAACCTCATCTGTTCCAGTTTAATTGCCATCTCATCATGTGACAACCTATCAAAGTCTTTAGAAGAATCTAAATATACCACTTTGTAATCGTCCCCTTTGTCCAATTCATCCATGACCTTGTTATAGTAAGTAGATTGCTAAAAACAGTCTTCCTTTTCCAAACCCATGCTGTCTATCAAAGAGAATGTTGTTGTCGATCCAGTTTTGAATCCTGGTTTTCACTAGCCTCTTTAACACCTTTATCCACAATTCCAGACAACAGATTGGGTTGTAATTTGAAGTCTTAGTCTTGACACCCTCTCCCTTTTATGAAGTGAGACAATTTTGCCACCTTTCACTCCTTTAGAACTTGGGAAAATCTAAGACTCATGTTAAAGAGGTAAGTTAAAGCTGTTGTTTACTCCATGGAACATGCCTTGACAGTTCTAGTAGTGTGATCCCTTAAACTTTGGGTCCCTCTCCACTACTACTCCCAAATCTCCTCTACTTCTTCTACAATTTCCCCAGTAACTGTACACTTTGCATCAGTGGTGCATTTAGGATTTAATTGGGGGGGGGGGAGAGCACTCAAGATTTAATCTTGGGGAGGGGGGGCTGAGTTAAGTATATGATTTGAGAATACAGCAATCCCTCAATTAGTGTGCCTAATGCGTTCTTTAAAACAGGTACATTAATCGAAAACGAACTAATCGAATATAATAACCTATGGGAAAAAGTATAATTCATAAAAAAAATTCCGGTAATTGGACTATATGTTTATTACGATAAATAACAATAAAAAAACAACCCAACAAATTTCGCAACCCGACCCGACAGGATTATAAGCTCTGACTTGCATCTTCAGGGGTCAAAGGTAACTAAAAGTTAAAATACACGAAATGAGAAATTACTCAAAATAGTTCATTCTATGCAGTTGTCTAACTGTTCATTAAATTGAATATCCGAATGTAGATTCAGTGCAATGCTAAGTTTGAACAATGCTGGATGCTGTCACGTTGTGTTGTTCACGTTCGCATTGTCCGAGGTCTGACTTGGGTATATTTTTTATCATTGCTGACCAAACTTGGTGTAGAATTAGGCCCTGATTTTTGTTGCATTGCATTGGAATTCTAAGCATGTTTGTAGCTTCATTAAATTTCCTCATGAAACAATTTTTTTCAATGTAAGACATGTTTGTTTTTTGCCAGAGTACATTATGGCCAGTGGCAGTTGCATGGTATGCTAAGTCTGATTTGTTTTCTCTTCTTTTTTGCACGTCTTTTTGGTGTTCATTCATGCGAATTTCCCCTGATCTTCCCATCTGGCCTACATAGCAGATGCCACAGGAACAGTGAATATATACACCTGGCTTTTTTAAAGGATGATGTGGAGGTTTTGGGGGATGTAGAGATCTTGAAATTTTTTCCAACAATAGAAAATTCACTTGATGTTATGTTTGTTTATTAATTTGGCCATTTTGTCTGTAACATTCTTGATGTATGGAAGCATGATTGTGTTCTTGAAATCTTGCTTTTGTGAGATAATTGTAGGAGGTGTGTTCAGGATTTTGTTGATAGTCTTCGGTTCATAACCATTTTTTTTGAAGATCTGGCCCTCAAGGTTTTAATTAAACCTATCTTTTGCGAGGGATGGTGGTGTGAGGGTGTGAAGCCCATTAATAAATCTTCCTGTGTTGGTGGGTTTTCTATAGATGGAGAGGGATAATTTATTATCTTTTTCATTGATTTCTATTAAGATATCAAGAAAGGGAAGTTTTTTATGCTCTTCTTGTTCCAAAGTAAATTTTATGTTATTGTGTATATTATTCAGGTAATCTTTGAAAGCAGTTAGTTCCTCTGTTGTTCCTGGCCATATGATGAAAATATCGTCTACATAGCGTAGACAGATTTTTGGTTTTTTATGATAATTGTTTAAAGCATTATTTTCAAAATGTTCCATATATAGGTTAGCTAAAGCTGGGGAGAGGAGGGAGCCCATAGCCAGTCCTTCTTTTTGTTTCCAAAATTTAAAACAAACATAACATCAAAGTGGATTTTCTACCGTTGGAAAAAATTTCAAGATTCTCTACATCCCCCAAAACCTCCACATCATCCTTTAAAAAAGCCAGGTGTATATAATATTCATTGTTCCTGTGGCATCTGCTATGTAGACCAGATGGGAAGATCAGGGGAAATTCGCATGAATGAACACCAAAAAGACGTGCATAAAAGAAGAGAAAACAAATCAGACTTAGCATACCATGCAACTGCCACTGGCCATAATGTACTCTGGCAAAAAACAAACATGTCTTACATTGAAAAAAATTGTTTCAGAGGAAATTTAAAGAAGCTACAAACATGCTTAAAATTCCAATGTAATTCAACAAAAATCAGGACTTAATTCTACACCAAGTTTGGTCAGCATTGATAAAAAATATACCCAAGTCAGACTTCGGACAATGTGAACGTGAACAACATAACGTGATAGCATCCAGCATTGTTCAAACTTAGCATTGCACTGAATCTACATTCGGATATTCAATTTAATGAACAGTTAGACAACTGCATAGAATGAACTATTTTGAGTAATTTCTCATTTCGTGTGTTTTAACTTTTAGTTACTTTTGACCCCTGAAGATGTAAGTCATACAACTTACGAAGCTTGTCGGGTTGCTTTTTATTGTTATTTATCGTAATAAACATGTGGTTCAATTACCGGAATTTTTCTTATGAACTGATGAACTACAGAAACCTTTGCATACAACTAAAAGTATAATTCGTTCCTCAAATTTCTTTTTTGACTTAAATTTTTTTAATAAAAGAATTGTATATCTCAGTGCCTAGTTAAAGGAAAACCATGAAGCTGAAAGACAATAAAGCATCTTCAGAATATAAATTTTATTATTCTACTTCTTAACAAGGAATTGAGCTAACGTAGTTTGGCGGGCATTTTGTTTTTCATACAACTGACGGTATGGCCCTGTTGCCTCTTCTACTACTTTTCTGCAAATTTTACTGCTTCTCTCTTCATCAGGGTCAGCCTCTAAGCATTGCTGCTTAAAAACTTCGATTGTACGAAAAATATTTTCAAATTGTTTCTGTGAAATCTCTTTTGACTGACTATCAGTGGTTAAATTTTCTTCATATTCTTCGGGATCTTCCTGCTGTGCATCTAAATTTAGCAGGTCGGAATCACTCAGTTCTTCAGAATGAGATGTAATTAACTCTTGGACGTTATCATTGAAGGGGAGAAAGGAATGAAGGACACATGAATTGGTCACCAACACGCGAAATCACGTGCTTTATAGATAAAATTTCCCAACTGTTATACAAGCAAAATAGTTACCACTTTAAAAACTACAATGATCATAAAAGAGAAGTTAATTTTCCGACGTGTAATAATAAACACTCATCCCAGAAGATGGATTGATTACCCTATTATCGGAATGGATTCTCCTTTTTGTGACATGTGCAGAAGTGTCGAAGGGTCTCGAATCTGTGGCTGTACTAGCAGACGACATAAATTTTGGCGGTAAAAATTGGGAACATAGTATACACAGTGTACATGGAAATAGTATAGTATGCCATTAAAAATAACTTTGTAAAATGTTTTAAATCGGTAACTAAATTATTTCATTCTGGTGAGTGATTTTTTAAAATAGTTAGCCATAAAAATGTATAGATAGAAAATTTTTAAAATCTGTAACATTTATTTTTAAGATGTATATAGGCGCACTAATCGAATTTGGGTATCGAAAAAAAATGACACATTAATCGAGGGATTACTGTACACACTACGCATTGCATACGACCTATGATTGAGCATCTACAGTGATCGCCAGTACATGATACCCATGATCTCCTTTGGCCCAGCTCAGGCAAACGAAGTAGCGCTCAGTCTGACGGAGCAATACTTCGTTCGCCTCACATTCAACAGTGGCCGTGATTCCCGAGAGCTGTAGGGTATTTCCACCTTATGTGACCGCTAATTCATAAGTAGTATAGAAATAGAAGACACGACACAATATAAATTTTAAAAAAAATTTTAATTAGGAAAAGATATTTGGAAAATTTTCTAGTGTTTTTTCCTTTTTTCTTTTTTTTTGGGGGGGGGGGGCACCTTGGCTCCCTCCCTGGGTGCACCACTGCTTTGCATCCCATCATTGCCCACCAAATTTCAACATACAGTTTGTAATATTGAATTGCTAGTTCCACTCACTTGAGTGTTGTTAAGTTCTGAATAAAACTAAAAGTGGTTAACTTATAATTTCTTCAAAGCTTAACATGCATTTTAAAACTTTGCACATACTGTTATGTCAAGCAGGAAAAATTAAATGTAAAGGTGCCAGACAAATTAGTGATTTTAGAATTGTGTTATTTATCCCTTAATATTATAATGTATTTTGTTGTGATTAAATCCACTGCCTAAGCTTTGCTAAAAATGGCATGAGTGTTTGTGCACTACTGAGTGAAGGTCTAACAGATCAAAGATCGATTGCCAGAGGCAATGTACGTGCACCAGAATATGCGTTGGCCATGAAGGGAAGGCATGCGACTAACCCCCCCCCCCCACCAAAGAGATTACTAGGGGAGAATGTGGCAAAGGGAGTTGTATTTTGAAGTGAGCAAGTAAGGAAAAGGATATGACGTAGTACAGAAGTGTAGGGGCACGTAATTTCAAAAGGCAACGCAGTGCCGGATGGGGGCTTTTTCTCTCGTTCATCGGATCCTCTGCCAGAGTCCTTTGCCAGTCAGTTGTCTGACCGGCAAAGGACTCTGGTCTGCTCTTGTGGGAGTCATGCGCTCCGTGCCCCGATGTTTGTCCCAGTTTCTTGGGCAAAGCGTTGAGCCACGTGAGGAAAGAATGCTGAGCAGTCCTTGAGAATCTGCTGATAGAAAGTTCGTCCAGTGTAGCTGAAGTCCAGTATGCAGTATAGACAGCTGAGCTTTGCTTTAACCTGGCGACCAGTGAATGGCAAGCACGTGTCTTTAGTGTCCGAGATTCATCTAGGCCGAATCTGACGAGAAGGAAACAGCAGGTCGAACGGAACCAGGAACAAATCTGAAGGTGAAGCTGTATCGAGATGTGTATGATTTTCCAGCAGTTCCCAACTGGGTGGTAACGTAGAAACCTTTTCTTTGTTCAATGAAAGTGTGTAGAAAGAGTGATTGTAAATTTTAATGGAATGTTTAAGTCTAGAATATTGTGATTTCTCGTAAGGACTGACTCTAGAAACCTAGTTTAGAAAGACAGACTAAATTCCAAGACATGAATGTAGAAATTAGAGCATGACCTGAACGTCTGTGAAATGCATAACCTTAGTAGAATTGTGTATCTTTGTATTACCTTTGTTTGAGTGTTATGTGGATTTGATACCTGTGCTTGTTAAGATAGAATTAGAGAAATTGAGTGCGTATATTTTATCTGAAATTGACATTGAAGTTAGTGCATGACAGAGTTAACCTTAACAGTGTTGAGTCATTAGCCTTTGTTTCACCTTTGTTCGAGTGGCATGTGGAACTGATACCTAAGCTTGTTGAGATAGAATTAGAGAGATTGAGTGCTTATGATTTATTTGAAATTGATTTTGCAGTAAACATATGTCTGAGTTATTCATCACTTGTAATTTGTTTAGTGCATAATTAAATGTTTTCTTTTGATTTAACAATTGTCTTGCCTGAGATCATTTTCTACTGAACCCCCCCCCCCACATAAAAATCAAACCACAGTGGGAGGCATTTTGGAAGGGAGGTCACAACTGTAGACTGAGATAGGGATAAATTTGAGACTTGAGTTATTTTATATGAGATTCAGAAATTAAGGATACCGTTCAGAGCTCGGTACTGGTTCTTTGATTCTTCACTGTTTGAAAGTCTAGAACTTAGGGTGGCGCAGCAAAAAAATAGAAATTTTCCCTGAGTCCGAAGAAAAAACCAGTATTAGCTCAGAAACAAAGGAATTGCCATTGTCTGGTGGGAATCTCTTTGCTTTCAACCCACGAACCATATCCTTATAGTAAAATATGGCCCCAAGTTAAGAGTAAAGATTAGAGCATATAAAAGAAGTGAGATAAGGGAAGGAAGAGACATAATTTGACCATAAAATAGACTTACAATAGAAAGGGGGTAGGACGTAACAGTGTGTAAACATACAGTCTATTCAGATTCTCCTTTAAAGCCACTCATAATTCTCCCCTGACTTTGCATCATTTGAAAACAGCTGAAGATATGCCAACAAGTTTAAATTTGATTAAATGTAAGGTCTTGAAGTTTGGGATCCATCGATAGGAGATGTATACTCTGTTGACCTGTGATCTGTTGTTCTGTAACAGTGTGTAAACATACAGTCTATTCAAATTCTCCTTTAAAGCCACTCATAATTCTCCCCTGACTTTGCATCATTTGAAAACAGTTGAAGATATGCCAACAAGTTTAATTTGATTAAATGTAAGGTCTTGAAGTTTGGGATCCATCGATAGGAGATGTATATTCTGTTGACCGAACTGTACTACAGAAAGTGGTAAAGCAAAGGGACCTTGGGAGTGATGATCGGTAGAAAATTGAAGTTGAGGGGACATATTGCAAAGGTGGTGAGGGTAATCCAAAGGGTACCACAATGCCAGCAGAAATAGAAGAGTGGTGATTCCATTGTATAAAGCTCTTTTCAGACCACATCTGGATTATTGTGTTCAGATTCGGCCACCAGGATTTGAAGGTGATAAATTAACCTTGGAAAGAGTACAGAGGTGGATAACAAAAATGATATCAAGACTGTACAGTGTTAGGTATGAGGATAGGTTGAGGACATGTGGACAGCAAAGTTTTGTAGATAGAAGAAGAAAAAATAACGTGATTGAGACATTTAAACTGTTGAGAGATACCTGATTGACAATGGGGAGTTCTTTCGTATGGTAGAATAAAGAGAAGGAGAAAGAACATGGGTCATCCCTTGAGATTGTTATTATTATGGGCTTCTCTATGGAGACCTTAAACATCATGCCAAGCACTATCCAACGTTCTCACAGTATCTATCATACTTAGCTTTGAACTCATTCAGTCGTGGCATTCAGTCAGACTCTGGGCAACCCATTCCACTGATTTACAACTCTCCATGCAAAAAATGTAGTCCTGACACCCCCTACTAACTACATTCTTACTCAGTTTCCAAGGATGGCCCCATATTTCTTCCACCATCAGACTTATTCTGAAAAATTTCCTCTGTATTAATCTTATAAAAACCCCTCAGTAATTTCTACGTTTCAATCATGTCACCCTTTTTTCTGCCTGTCTACTAATTTATGTAACCCACAAATCTTCAACCAATCCTCATAAGGTTCATCCCCTAGACCTACTACCATCTTGGTCACTCACCTTTGGATCCTCTCCACCTTTTCCTTATCCCAAGAAAACCCAGGTGACTAGATTTGTGCACAGTAGTCAAGATGGGGGGGGGGTCTTACCAAGGCTCAAGAGGTATAATAACCTGCTTGCCTCTGCTCGTCAGGGTATTCTTTAGTAACCAAGTAATCTTGATGAGCTGCTTTAGCCACTTTTGCAATATACCCTCTAAACTTTAATTCCCTATCTGCTAACATCCTGAAATCCCTGGCTTCATCAATTTCCTGGAGTACAGTTCCATCAGTGTGATACACAGCTGGTAATCTTTTCATCTCAAAATGTGCACATTAAGCTGACATTCGTTCTCCTTTGCCTCTAGACTGTCACTCTATCCAAATCATCCTCCAAAATTTTAACATCTTTATTAACTATTGCTCTACCCAATTTTGCATTATCGGCAAACAACTGAATAGTTCCTCTCATATCTTTTCCCATATCATTAATGTACAAATTAAATAGTGGCAGTCCAGGAACAGAGCCCTGTGTCACACCAGTAGTCACAGGTCTTCTACTAGACTTCACTTCTGAATAAACTTCTCTACTATCTCTCTATCAACCACCTTCTGATCCACTTCACGAACTTTATATCCATTCCCATGGCCTGCAATTTATTAATTAGAATTTCACATAGTATCCTGCCAAATGCTTTTACAAAATCCAGCAGTATCACTGTAAACCCATTACCTTTATCCAACTCAACTGTCACTGTATTATAAAACATGAACAAATTCCTGAGGCATGCCTACCCTTCACAAAACCATGTTGCCCCCATATAGTATCCCATTTCTGTCTATCCATTCCTGTATTTTGCTCTTGACCAACTTCTCCAGTACCTTGATAATGAATCCTGATGTGTGCTGATGAGTCGATAATTTGCTTCATCAGTCTTGGAGCCTCCTTTATACAAAGGAACTATATTATCTTACTACACAAAAAAAAGAATTTAGATTACAGTAAAACCATAGCCATCCCATTCATTAAAGTGTTATCAGAAAAAATCAACAGAATCCTACACCATTATAATTTCAATGCCACCTTTAAACCACCTACAAAATTAAAAAAACATATTCAACTCCTCTAAGGATCCTCTCCTCCCATTGGCACATCCTGGAGTTTATTGCATCTACTGTACCTGTAACTTACCTTATATTGGTGAAACTGGACGTACAATTCCTATAAGGAAAAAAAAACACAAAAGACACATTAAATATAACAATTTTGGTGAAGCAGGTCTCTCAGATCACGCTCTCAACACCTTACACCAAATTGATTGGAAAAGTACCCGCTCTTTACACCATACAAAAACCTGGTATGAAAGAAAATTTAAAGAAGCCTGTGAAATTCTGATTAACCACCCTAATATCAACAATAATGACGGCATGAAAATTCCAAAAATCTGGATGGCACATATTCAGCCTACTTAATACTTAGTATCTAGCATACTTCAGGACTTTAAGCAACCTTCAGCTAGTATTGGAAACTATTCCATACCAATTGGTTTGAAATTTATATGTATAATCATGTTTTTAATATATATATATAAACATGTTGCTTTCCAGCCCAATGTAATTTTGTAACCAATAGATAATAATAGACTCTATATTTATACTACCAGTATATATTTATATTGGTTATTTATACTATATAACCGATAGATTCTAGCGTTGATGTAGTCAAGGTGGTTTTTTTTTTTTTTTCACCAGAGATCAGGCCAATAATTGTTGTAACGGTTGGTCAGTAACTTTAGAAAACCACGTAGATTGTAGTGCAGCCCATTTCTCTGTATATAGTGTATATGCTCCAGCAGAAGATGACCTTGATATGAAGGTCGAAACGTCGAGTGTTGATTTTGGTTTATATTAAACTAAAGTTTTACTCAAACATCGTAGTTGTCTCCATAATTTTCCAAAATGTATTCTGATCACTGTGTAAGCCTTAAAGAAAGGTAAAGCTATATTATCTTCTTTCCACTCTCAGGACTGATTATTCCATTAATCTTGTGCTGCTCCCATAATGCATTCTTTTTCTTCCAGATTACATTCTTCATTTCCTTTTTGCTACGTGATATTTCCTCCTTCCAATTGATATCACCATAATTAAAATCCCCCATAATAATCACTAAGCCTTCACTCATTGCACTAAGTTGCTGATGCATGAATTCAATATCTCCCCCCGTACTCCCTGGCCTATAGCAGCATCGTTTATGAATGGAAGTTTTCATTCCTATAGTTTAGGAATGGAAGCTGACATCGGGACCGTAGCGGAAGAACTTCGGCGGGAGTTTATGAAAATGAAAAATGACCTTCATCTTCTTCATGAGGAAGTGGAAGTGATCGGTAAGGAGATACTGGAAGTTAAAGCTGAGTTTAATGTGTTAAACAGAGAAATTAGGACTATAGAGATTACTTTAGCTGAAGTAACTAGAACAGGATTACATATGGGTGAGTCTTTGGTGAATGATTCAGTAATAAATAGTATGGGAGTGATTGGGAGTCAACATAATAAAACCACAAGTTGCCTAGAAGAAATGAGATGTAGTGAGAGTGGGGGGGGGGGTAAGTAATAGAGAGTTGAGTAATGAAGCTGGGAGAGTCATGCTGAATAGTGTAGAGAATGAGTCCATGAGTGTGGACTTGAATGAAGTTAAGAGTGGTAAAATATGTGGTAAAATATATGGTGATTCTATGATTAAGGGTATGGAGAGTGGTATGCATGAGGAGTGCTTGGCTGATGGGACAATAGAAATAGTGGCTTTAGCAATAAAGAGAGGGCATGAAACAGACAAGATGATAGTTATGGTGGGTACGAATGACCTGAGAGGTAGTATAAATCGGGTAGGAAAAGATTTAAGAACATTATTAGATATTGTGAAGAGGAAAAGTGTCAATGGGAGAATAGTGTGTGTGCTACCTCGTTTTGACAATTACGAGTTAAGTAGACGAGCAATGATAATGAATGATATGATTGCAAGAATGTGCAGAAAAAGAGGTCTGGAGTTTGTTGATGTTTGGAGTGTGTTTGAAGGAAAAAGGCAGTTGTATGCTAGAGATGGACTGCATCTTAACATGGAAGGACATAAGTGATTGAAGAAGTTATTGTTTTCTGAACAGGTTGAAGTTATTGGGCAGGGAAACTAATATTGAAAAGGTTGAGTGTAAGAGAGAGAAACTTTAGCACTGATTGTGTATTTATTGATCCTTATAGGCAGAATAAATTGCAGAAGAGAGGGGATAAAAATCGGCATAGGACTACGGTAGTTAGTGACTTATATATCAGTTCTAAAGCCAGTACAAGATCTAGAGGGAATCTGCAATTTTTATATACCAATGCTAGAAGCATTCGAAATAAGAGAGAAGAATTTTTGGGCATTAGTCAGTGAAATCTCACCAAAAGTTGTAGGCATTAGTGAAACTTGGCTGTCAGCAGAAGATGTGGTCACTGGAATTGAATGTGATGGGTACAGCATTTTCAGGGAGGATAGAGAAGATAGAACAGGAGGAGGAGTACTGTTGATGATAGCTGATGTGTTGCAGCCAAAGAAAGTAGTATATCATGATGATAGACATGTGAATGAGAGTTCATTTGAGGCAGTCTGGTGCGAAATAGTGACCAACGCAACCAAATATACAGTTGGATGCTGCTATAGGCCAGGGAGTACGGGGGGAGATATTGAATTCATGCATCAGCAACTTAGTGCAATGAGTGAAGGCTTAGTGATTATTATGGGGGATTTTAATTATGGTGATATCAATTGGAAGGAGGAAATATCACGTAGCAAAAAGGAAATGGAGTTCATACATCTTCTACGAGATAATTACTTGAAACAGCACTTAACTGAAGGGACACGTGGAGTGAGAGTGTTGGACCTGGTTATTGGTTCAGAGGTTATATGCATAAGTAAGGTGTCCTCATTACCTCCAGTTGGTGAAAGCGATCATGTGGTATTGACTTGGGAGGTTGCAAAATCTCTGGATTTTACTATTAAGAAGGGGTATGTACGGAACTACAGGTTAGGCAATTATAACAAGCTTCGGAGTGAGCTTGCAGCCATCCCATGGCAGAACATATTGCAAGGGAAAGATGTTAGCAGTGCTTGGGATAAAATCAGCGGGTATCTGAGGAAAGCAATATCAGATTGTGTCCCCATGGTCAGGAGGTCAAACAAGGCAGGCATTAGATGGATGAGCAGTAGTATCAAGCTTGAACTGCAAAAAAAGAAAATGTTATGGAGAATTTACAAGGAGAAGGGCGATCAGGATACCCATGAGCAGTACAAGGCTCAAGCTAGGAAGGTTACCAGCATAGTAAGAAAAGCTAAATCAGATTATGAGAAGACCTTAGCCAAAGAGATCAAGGGTAATCCCAAAGAGTTCTTCCGCTATGTGGCAAGTAAGAGGAAGAATGATTTCGGAAGGATAACCTTAGTGGGTGCTGATGGTATTGAGGTGACAAAATCAGATGTAATAGTCGAGTTACTGAGTGATCACTTCTCAAAAGTCTATCACCCAAGTGAGGATATCTCTATACCTATAGCAATACCTAATGTGAAAATTGAAGCTAAAGAATCAGAGGTATTAAATATATTGCAAAACTTAAATGCAAACACTGCAGTAGGCTTAGATGGAATATCAGCTCGGGTGTTGCGTGAATGTGCAAATGAATTTTCAACCCCTCTTACCTGGATATTTAATTTAAGTTTGAACTCCGGTATGGTCCCTAGGGAGTGGAAGTTAGGCAAAGTGGTTCCTTTGCATAAGGGTGGCTCTAAAACTGCGGTATTGAATTACAGACCAATCACCATCTCAGGAGTAGTGGTAAAAGTATTGGAAAAGTTGGTTAAAGACAAAATTCAAGAATGGGTGGATCAGGATATGATACTCTATAGAGGCCAACATGGTTTTGTTAAAGGTAGATCCTGCCTTAGCAATCTATTAACTATTCATAATAGAATAACATCAGAGTTGGACAAAGGAACTGGCTACACAGTGGTACTTCTGGATTTTGCTAAGGCTTTTGACAGGATACCCCATAGAACACTGTTACGCAAATTGGAGCAGATGGGAATGGATATTAAATTGGTGATATGGATAGGAGAATGGCTCAGGGAGAGATACCATAAGGTGGTGTATGGAGCAGCCGAGTCCAGAATGAGGCAGGTGACCAGTGGTGTGCCTCGGGGCTCTGTGCTTGGGCCAATGTTGTTTAATTTGTATATAAATGATATAGGAAACGGCTTAAAGGGAGATATTCAGTTGTTTGCTGATGATGCAAAGTTGTGTAGTGCAATAAAAAATCAAGCTGATGTTGAAAGTTTGCAGGAGGATTTAAATAAGCTGGTAAAATGGGCAAAAGAAAATGGATGTCAGTACAATGTGGAAAAGTGTAAAGTCATGCATTTTGGAATTAAAAGATTACCAGCTGTGTACTACATCGATGGAAAGGTACTCCAAGAGATTGATGAGGCTAGGGACTTAGGGGTATTGGTAGATAGGGAGATGAAGTTCAGAGGACACATTGCTAAGGTGTCCAAGATTGCACATAGGATTACTTGGTTGTTGAGGAACACACTGACATCCAGAGATAAAGAGGTTATTATTCCCCTTTATAAAGCATTGATACTTCCACATTTTGATTACTGTGCTCAGGTCTGGTCACCTGGATTCCTTGGAGATGAGGAGGCTGTGGAGAGGGTTCAGAGAAGAGTGACCAAGTTGGTGAGTGATATAAAAAATGCTCCCTACATTGATAGATTGAGAGCTTGTGGATTGCAGAGATTGGTTGATAGGCGAAGAAGAGGGGATATGATAGAAACATTCAAATTACTAAAAGGTTTTTATAGGATTGATGCAGGGGAAATGTTTCAGCTGTGTGACAGTGATGGAAGAACAAGAGGTCATCTCTGGAAATTAAAGAAGAGTGTGGTTAGCAAAGGTGTCAGAGCAAGGTTTTTTGCCTGGAGGGTGGTGAATGAGTGGAATTCATTGCCTGACTTAGTTGTGAGCTCTTCGTCTGTAAATGAATTCAAGAAGAGATATGACAGATATTGTTTTGCTAGTTTGGGTCTCCCGCGATGAGTCTACTGACTCCATGGAGATACCCGTAATAATAATAATAATAAAAAAATAATAATAATTTTTTCATTAATCTATTTTACATTTACCTTATTTAGCCTTTTGTCCTTTGGAATATATCCAGACATTAATCTGTGAAGTAGCTCTTGATCACTGACTAAGCAGCATTTATTTCCTGTGTAAAATATTTCACAATATAATTGTGAAATATTTTATATAGAAATCACTGGCCTTGTGGTTCTTCCACATATATCCTTTCCTCACAGAAGTCTTTTGTATAGCTAGCCACTATCCTGTCATTACCTAAGTTACTTTTGCCAACTGGAGAGAGATGCAACATCTTATTCACAGTCACATCCGCTGATAATCGATGACTCTTGATCCTCATGTGCCACTCTGGCACATGCTGAGATAGATGTACCTTAAGAAATTAAGCAGCATGTAATGTGCAGCCTTAAAATCTCCTATAACGATCATCCTTCTTCTGTTCACCAAGCCGATTTGTCTTTATTCCCCCCCCCTTGGAAGGGGGGGGGAATAAAGATAACTTCCTAACTTTCTTGCCAAGTCCAATCCTTCTGCTAATTTCTGTAAACTGAATTCTTTAACAGATTCATCACAATCAGAATCTTCGGCAGAACTTTCCCCTCCATTTGGTTCGACGTCATCTATTAATTGTACCAGTTCCCTCCTCATTTAAATCTATTTCCCCATCAATTAATTCATGAATTTCATTTTTAACAATATTGCAAAAATCCTGTATGTAACCATTACTATTAAAAAAATTACATAAAAAACATTACATATTGTATGTAACTCACCAGAAAAGAAAGCACTCAGCTTGAGATCAACACACTTATGATTTTTTAATGTGCTTTCCTGCAGAAAACGAAGACAGCTTTCAATAATAAAGACTTTATACGGTAACCAATTGATATACATGCATGCTAAAGGGTATTTCCCCTAATATAAATTCACTACTTATAACTACATGCGCGATATGGACAGAACGGAAATTTAACGAAGATAAAATTTGATTTTTAAGTTGCGGAGTGAAAAATATATGAAAAGATAAAGGGTTACTACAGTTTGTAGACCATGTTTTTATTGAAAACACGTTGTATAAGAACCGCACTGAACAAGGGTTATTACAATTTGTAGACCACATTATATCGAAAGCGTGTTGTATAAGTACCACATTATATGAGGATTACCTGTACTTCTAAAAGGCATTCTCCATCAAAACCATTTTGAGTTAATTTCTCATATTTTGCTATCCTCGGCTAGACAAACACATTTCTTCTATAAATGTAGATTATTTTGTTAGTTTGAAATATTAGAAGGAAAAAAATAACCATAGTATTCAACCAGTAACTGAATTTAACTGCAACCAGTGGGTTATAAATTTAACCATTACACTACTGACAAATGAACTAAATGTTTTGTCTAAAGGGCTCGATTTTGCCTTGTCTCTTAGACAAGGCAAAATTGGCAATGCCTTACTTATAAATCACAGTAAATGTAGAAAAAAGGTATCAGAGAATTACGTACAGATGAAGCTAATAGATTAAGTTTTAAGATTGCCCAAATTTTATACAAAGCAAAACTGGCTTTTAATCTACCTTTCTCAGAAGTACAAGCTCTTTGCTCCTTATGCCAGAACACTAATATTATCATCACTAAGGCTAATGAAGGTAATGCCACATAATCGTAAAATTAATATCTCATTAAGAGATAGATCAACCTACAGTGTTATCAGCAGGGATCCAACAAAAAGTCAATAAATTAAATGAATGATTAAAATATACAATCGCGGGATGCCCATCCACCTTGTCTCTATGGTCTTCATAAAGTGGATGAGGATGGCAACCCACTACGTCTATTAGGACTGTATTGGCTCTCCAACTAACTACCTTGCAAAACATCTCTCATTATCTTGGGAATCTCATTGGCCATACCACTTTTATATCTAAAGCTGGTATGACCAAGACAGATGTCAAATAACGAGATTATGGATGTAGTCTCCCTATTCACCAACATACCATTACAAGAGACTCTTCAGTTTTTTTTGCAGTCTGATTTCCCAGAATATATTGTCAACCTGTTTAAATTTACCATCAATGCAGGCTATTTTACCTGGCATAATAAATTGTTCAGACAAATAAAAGAACCAGCAGTGGGTGGTCTATCTCACCAGCCTTGGCTGATTATTTTATGGAGCATCTACAAAAAATAACTCTTATATGGTTTGTTGATATTTACAATCTGTCTCACACTGAGTTCGAATTACTTTAGTTCCTAGAGGAAGTAAACTCCTTGTATTCTTGTATCAAGTTCACCATTGAATGTGAATCCATTAACCAACTACCCTTCTTGGACACCATAATTCATAATCCCACATGTCATATTGAATTCTTGGTTTATAGAAAACCAATCTTTACTTGCAGATACATTCACTCATCCTCCCATCATCATCACCACAAAAAAATGGGTGTTGTCAAGAGTCTTGTACACTGAGCTCATATGATTAGCACTTCTGATCCCCTTTTGTTAGATGAACTGAATAAAATTGAAATCAATCTGGTATGTAATGGATACAACAAAACTACCCATTCAAAAAAATTTATAATTATCATCCTTCTACCAGACTATAATCCAATGTGAAAAGAATTTCAGTACCCTATCTTAAAGGAACCTTGGAACAAACAGCAAGGATTCTTCATAAATTCAATCTGTATGCTTCCTTCAAACCACCTGGAAAACTCTTTCTTCCTACCATGAACAAAGGATACATTACCACCTCTTTCCTTACCAGGTGTCTATCAAGTACTCTGCTCATGTCGTCTTTGCTATTTTGGACAGACTAGCTGTTCTGCCTTGATTAAAATCAAAGAACATCAAGACTATATTTCATTTTTGGAATCCAACAGGTCTGGCTTTGGTTCTACGGTATTGACACTAGGCACAGAGTTCTTGGAACCAGACAAAACTTCTTCACTCCAGCATCAAATTTGTCTTTTCCTTGAAACATGCTAAATGCTAGATTATTAAATAACTTAAGGAATTCACAGCGTACTAGATTATACAACGTTATTAAAGTTTAATTAAATTAAACTTTAATATATATTTCCAATATTTTGGCAATGTCACATTGCCATCTTCATGGGAACTTAAAACATGTGCATGCAGGCACTACAAACAGCAAATGAGGACGAAGCAAGGACACTACTGTTTTTCTTAAAGTCCTGATGGTGCCCCCCCCTAGTGGGCTATATTAGGTATTCTTGGCCGTTGGTCTGAAGTTCTCATGATGTACGTCTCCCAAATTTGGGACAGTCTCATGCATCCAAATTTGTTGAGGTTTAGCATGTTTCTTAGTGCTGAGGAAGATTTCATGAATAGTCTTTCAAATTTGAACTTGCTATAGTGTATTATTGTGGCTTTCTTCCACTATATTCTGTGGCATTTATCCAGAGCATGGATAAATGCTCTGGATAAATGCCACAGCCTAGAGTGGCTGTACTGGTGAAACCGGATGTAGTCCTTGTGTTCTGAAAATTCTGATATTTGCTGTCCTGCCTGTTTGGTCAAAGTAGGACAGCTTACAGCTGCAAGGGACCTGGTATACACCAGGTAGGTCTAGGGGACATGGTTGGTCTTTAGTGGAGTGGATAAGGGATGCCAATCTTCTATATGGTCTGTAACAAGAGGTCAAATCATGTTTTTTTTAGGATTTTGGTAATTTTTTCCGAGGTGCCCTGGATGTAATGGATTGGTAATGGATTTAGAGTAATCTTTGTTTATGGGGAGGGGGGTTGTGGTTTACTGGTTTTAGTATTTTTTTGATTTTCTGGGGGGGGGGTAGCCATTGGCTGAGAAAGTGTTAAGGATGTGATTTAGTTCAGTGGTTAGGGCATTGAATAGCAAACACATCATTGTCATTTGAACAGATTAGTTTAGCCCTGTTGTATAGTGTCTTAATAACTCCATATTGTTGTGAGGGGTGGTGGTGGGGTTGTTGGTGAATGTACCTGTATAGGTGGGTTTTATATATACTGAGAAAACCAAGGTTCCATCAGGCTGGCAGGTGACTAGTGTGTCTAGGAAACGGAGGCTATTGTTTTCCTCTTTTTCCAGGGTGAACTTGATTCTGGAGTGTTGGTTGTTTAAGTGTGTTAAGAAGGAGAGGAATGTATCAGAGCCATGTGGCCAAATAGCAAACACATCATCAATGTAGCGAAGCCATATGGTAGGTTTTTGTGGGGCAGAGTTTAAGGCTTTCTCTTCAAAAGTCTCCATAAAGAAGTTGATCAAGGGTGGGGAAAGTGGTGAACCCATGGCTGTCCCCTCTATCTGTTTGTAGAATTTTCCCTGCCAAACGAAATAGCTTGAGCTCATTGTGAACTGAAATAGGGCTGAGATATCGGGAGGAAATTTAGCTTGAATTAGCTCTAAGGTTTCCTTGAGTGGGACATTTGTGAATAAGGAGGAGATGTCAAAGCTAACCATTATGTCAGTATGTTGGAGTGTAAGGTTTTCTACACTGTCTTTGAAGTGGGCTGAGTTTTTTTATGTGATGGTGTGTTGCAAGTATAGTGTGAGCGTCCCATAGTGGATGGCATTGATGGCACATTTTCTTTATGTATTTTTGGGAGCCCATATATATACGGGGGGGGGGGGGTCTAGAGTTAAACGGTTTTAGTTTGTTAGTAACTTCCACAGGCCAAAAAAGTGACCTTCTTAAGGAGCCTATGGAGTTTTCTAATTTGTGAGTTGGTGGGGTTGTATTCAATAGGGAGGTAAGTAGCTCAATCTAATAATAAAGCCTTAAGCTTACCTGAGTAGTCAGTTTGGTTGAGTACCACGGTGGCATTCCCCCTTACCTTATCTACTCCACTAAAGACCAACCACTTCCCCTAGACCTACCTGGTGTATACCAGGTCCCTTGCAGCTGTAAGCTGTCCTACTTTGGCCAAACAGGCAGGAGGACAGCAAATATCAGAATTTCAGAACACAAGGACTACATCCGGTTTCACCAGTACAGCCACTCTGGGCTGGCAGACCATGCTCTGGATACATGCCACAGAATATGGTGGAAGAAAGCCACAATAATACACCGCAGCAAGTTCAAATTTGAGACTATTCATGGAATCAGCCTCAGCCCTAAGAAACATGCCAAACCTCAACAAATTTGGGTGCATGAGACTGCCCCAAATTTAGGAGACGTACATCAGGAGAACTTCAGCCCAACGGCCAATAATACCTAATATAGCCCACTAGGGGGCACCATCAGGACTTTTGAAAAAACAGTAGCATCCTCACTTCTTTCTCATTTGCTGTTTGTAGTGTCTACGTGCATGTATCTTTATCTTAAGTTCCCATGAAGATGGCAGCGTGACGTTGCCAAAATATTGGAAATATATGTTAAAGTTAAATTTAATTTATATTCTAGTATACGTTGTGAATTCCTTAAGTTATTTAATAATCATGTATAACCAACATATAAGCCTTTCTGCAAGAAATGCTAAATGCTAAGAAATTGTCCAAACCTTAAACAGTCAACATGTATGCCGAATATCAAAGTTTTGGGAAGTGATCACTGTTAATTTTTCATTAGTTTTTTTTTTTTTTTGTTTGTTTGTTTAATTTATAATTATTTTTATTTATTATTATATTTTTTGATCTATGCAACTGGCTACAATTGTTATTTTGAACTCTTAATGGTGTATTATCATATATGTAATATCATAATAACAATTCAACTGTAACTGATGTTTGTTCCCTTAAAGAATACCTTGAACTGGAGGTGATCCGTTGAACGTTTATTTTTCATTTGGTTAGAGTATAATAAAATTAGTTTAATCCTTTATCCAAGTGTGAGCAAACAAAGTTTGCGCCTGAAAGTATCTTCAGGACTGGGGTAAGGTGATACAACACCAGGGCAACTCGTTGCAAAGGTGGAGCAAGCTACCAACATTCCTATCTCAGTATCTCCTATAATGCAAAACACATCTCCTTGCGGATATGTCTAATGTTATGCATTAAGGGAAGGGCCACTACCCAGACTAGTTTCGACCTTTATTGAGGTCTCTTCAGTGGGAGCCAGGCCCAAGCTGAGATACCAGGCAGAAGCATTCGCAAGTGATCTCTACCTATAGGAGTTGCGAAACTAGTCTGGGTAGTGGCCCTTCCCTTAATGCATAGCATTAGACATATCCGCAAGGAGATGTGTTTTGCATTATAGGAGATACTGAGATAGGAGTGTTGGTAGCTTGCTCCACCTTTGCAACGAGTTGCCCTGGTGTTGTATCACCTTACCCCAGTCCTGAAGATACTTTAAGGTGCAAACTTTGTTTACTCACACTTGGATAAAGGATTAAACTAATTTTATTATACTCAAACCAAGTGAAAAATAAACTTTCAACATCTTTCTCTAAATCCAGAGTAATTTATTAAAAAAGGGTGGCACACCATTTGGCAACTCCTATAGGTAGAGATGACCTGCGAATGCTTCTGCCTGGTGTCTCAGCTTGGGGCTGGCTCCCACTGAAGAGACCTCAATTAAGGTCGAAACTAGTCTGGGTAGTGGCCCTTCCCTTAATGCATGACATTAGACATATCCGCAAGGAGATGTGCTTTGCATTATATATCCGCAAGGAGATGTGCTTTGCATTATATATCCGCAAGGAGATGTGTTTTGCATTACATTATATATATATCTCAGCTTGTCTCAGCTTGGGGCTGGCTCCTACTGAAGAGACCTCAATTAAGGTCGAAACTAGTCTGGGTAGTGGCCCTTCCCTTAATGCATGACATTAGACATATATATATCTCAGCTTGTCTCAGCTTGGGGCTGGCTCCTACTGAAGAGACCTCAATTAAGGTCGAAACTAGTCTGGGTAGTGGCCCTTCCCTTAATGCATGACATTAGACATATCCGCAAGGAGATGTGTTTTGCATTATATATATATATATCCGCAAGGAGATGTGTTTTGCATTATATATATATATATATATATATAGGAGATACTGAGATAGGAGTGTTGGTAGCTTGCTCCACCTTTGCAACGAGTTGCCTTGGTGTTGTATCACCTTACCCCAGTCCTGAAGATACTTTCAGGTGCAAACTTTGTTTACTCACACTTGGAGGTGATCTGATCAGTAGCTTATCCACAGTACTTGCTCCACCTTTGCAACGAGTTGCCCTGGTGTTGTATCACCTTACCCCAGTCCTGAAGATACTTTCAGGCACAAACTTTGTTTGCTCACACTTGGAGGTGATCTGATCAGTAGCTTATCCACAGTACTAAAATATATCACAAGTGGGATTCATATAAATGTGTGTGTCATAAATTTTGACATCATTGAATAAATCTTTTTAATATAATTCAAAAATCTTCTCCCTCCCCACCACTATAATTGTTTGAGTGGATTGGATACCACTGTACTAAGATTTGTGCATGCATATATTTACTTGCAGTTGTCTGTTTATTTCTAGGGAATGTATGTCAACGTTATGATGTTCTCTCTAATGGTTGTTGCAATATAAAAGCTGCTTCATGCAAGAGATATTCATGTGAAACTTGCCAAGACAATGGCTGTTGCAGCATATATGAACACTGTATTTCATGCTGTTTGCAACCAGAAAAGGTAACTACAAATTTGCTTTTGCTTCTTGATCATAAATGTTATTTTGTTTTGAAACATATATCTTGATATATGCAAAGTTATTTATCTGAAAAGTAGTGACTTTATTTATGGCATTTTTTTATACTGAGAGGAGTTGAGTTTATTATAAGTTATTGTCAAGTTCTATTTGTTGTGTGAGCAACAGTGTACAAAATTAGTTTTGCTCAGAAAAGGTAACTGAGTTTCATGTGGGAGAATTACATATTCTCACATATAGGAGAATAAATTCTATAATGGAGATGGCACTCCATTACGATGGATGACATTATATAATTACAAAAATAATAACAAATATAGCTAAACTCTGCTATTGAGTTATAATAGTCTGGAACTTGTAGATAAGAGGGATAACTAGTTTTCTAGTTGATCTTCCATTTGGCCCTCATTTGGCTTGCATCAAGCATTTTTCAGATTTTTGGTGTCCCCCTCCAAATGTGAGAATAGTATTGTAGTGTTTGGTGGATTAGAATCTTATATAGTGTAAACATTTGTACAGTTATGAAGGCTTCAGCAGAAAAAGGACACCAAGTTTTCTAGAGATAATGGAGTTCTGGAGTTGATATTTGTTCCAAGAAATGTTAGATGTGTAACTTAACCAAAGAACAGAAACATGATCTTATCTGCAAATCTAAGTATTATCTAAGGTAGAAAGAAGTGAAGTGAGAGCTTCATTATGAGACATAAGACAGAACTGTATTTTGGTAGCATTGAAGTTTACTAGATTTAAGGCATTGGCTTTGGAAGACCCTGCAGCTTGAAATGTTACACACTTGCAAGGCTTGTCAAAGGAAGAAGAAGAGGAGGATTAGAATGCACTGTCATCAGCAACACTGTGAATAGTGTAAAAATAATCATAATTAAAAATAGTCTTTTTGCAATTTTTTTTTAACATTCTTCTTTTTCAGCCATTTTCGATCCATTGTTGAATGAAGGCCTCCCCCCCATGATCTTCTAATTTTCCCAGTCTTCTGCTTCTGCCATCCATCTCTTTCCAGCCAGTTTTTCTATTTCATCTGCCCATCTTGATTTTTGGATGTTCTTGTCTTCTCTTTCCAGTTAGTATCCATTCTGTTACTTTTCTGATCCATCTATTCTCTGTTCCTCAAGCCAGTTGTCCTTCCCATCTCCATTTCAATGCATTTACAATTTCCATTGCATCCAAGACTTTTGCCTGTGATCTGATCTGATCCGTTCCTTCCTCTTTTTATCCATTAGTATTATTCCTAGGATGATTCTCTCATTCTTTAAATTATATATTTAGTTTAATCCTTTATCCAGGTGTAAGCAAACAAAGTTTGCACCTGAAGTATCTTCAGGACTGGGGCAACTCGTGGCAAAGGTGGACTAAGTTCTTATCACTTTCCTTAGTATCCCATAATGCAAAGCACATCTCCATGCAGACATGTATAATGCTCTGCATTATGGGAAGGGTCACTACCCAGACTGGTTTAGACCTTTATTGAGGTCTCTTCAGTGGTAGCCAGACCAAGATTTGATACTAAGGTTGAAGCAATGCAGAACTCATATTTCCATATGCCATTTGCCAAAAGGTGTCGCACCTTATTAATAAATAACTCTGGATTAGAGAAAGATGTTGAAATTTTTTTCCACTCAGACTATAAATTATATATTTAGTTTAATCCTTTATCCAAGTGTAAGCAAACAAAGTTTGCTCCTGAAGTATCTTCACGACTGATATTAAGGAAAGTGATAAGAACTTAGTCCACCTTTGCCACGAGTTGCCCCAGTCCTGAAGATACTTCAGGCACAAACTTTGTTTGCTTACAATTGGATAAAGGATTAAACTATATATATAATTTATAGTCTAACCAAGTGGAAAAAATTTCAACATCTTTCTCTAATCCAGAGTAATTTAATAATAAGGTGTGACACCTTTTGGTAACTGGCATATGGAAATATGAGTGCTGCATTGATTAAACCTTGGTATTACCTCTGGGTCTGGCTCCCACTGAAGAGACCTCAATAAAGGTCAAAACTGGTTGGAAGCTTGGGTGATGAATGGCAGTGCTGTAGCCTATGAAGTTTTCACTGAGGCTCAGCTGTTGCTGTCACCCAGGTCCTGGGGGGGGGGGAGATAATGAATGGCAATGCTGTAGCCCATGAAGTTGTCATAGCAACAGCCATGCACTGAGGCATAGCTGTTGCTGTTAACCCCCCCCCCCCCAGATGAAATATGAGTGGCTTTGCTCGGTGGTGGTGGGGTGAGCCTGCCATGGGGTAGACCCAATGCTGAGAGTTCTTTTCAGTGGCAGGGTGAGCCTGTTACTGAGGGGAACAATACTGAATTTTTGATCCTGCGGGTCGCTGATTGTTGGGGTGAATCGGGGGATCTCATGAATTTTTGGAGATGTAACCCCACACTTAAACAGGGAAACTAGTCTGGGTATTCACCCTTCCCATAATGCATAGCATTATACATGTCTGCAAGGAGATGTGCTTTGCATTATGGGATACTAAGGAAAGTGATGAGAACTTAGTTCATCTTTGCCACAAGTTGCCCCAGTCCTGAAGATACTTCAGGCACAAACTTTGTTTGCTTACACTTGGATAAATGATTAAACTAAATATATAATTTATTGTCTAACCAAGTGGAAAAAAATTTTAACATCATTCTTCTTTCTATCACTAGTATTTGTTTTTACATTTGTTTAGTTAGTGCCCAGGTTTCTGAGCCATTGGTGAGTACTGGTAATATGTACTGGTTAAATACTTTGCTTTTTCAGGCAGATGGGTAAGTTATTTTTGAAAATGTAGTTCAGTTTCCCAAATGAATACCAGGCTAACTGTATTCTTCTTTTAATTTTGCTCTGTAATCCATTTTCAATATCAAAGTTGCCCCAAGTACACATAAGAGGAGACTATTTTTCATCATCAAGTTGTATTGTTTTTGATATGAGTCTCCATAGCTCAGTCGGTATAGACAAAGCCCTTTGGTTGGGAAGCTGGGTTTGATTCCTGCCCATTACACGAGGAACCTTTTTCTGGTCTCTTTTGATTAAGGGTGAGTTAGCCGGTCTCATACAGAAGGTTTTTTTCACCAGAAACTGGGGTTTTTTGTCCCTCAGGCAAACTGGCCCTGCGAACACATACACACAAATGTACAGTCATGAAATACATGCATCATCCCTCATTAGGAGAGTTCAACTCATCCTAAGGGATGGGGGAGGAAGGGAGGGGAACCTTATATGAAATAAATAATTGTTTTTTCTCTATTTAAGACCTATCTTCTTGCTTTCTATGTTTATATTTATCATTTCTTGTAGGTTTTTTGCATTCTGAAATTAATATAATATCATCATGTATCTTAAATTGGTTAATTTTTCACTTTTTATTGTCATGCCTTTCGAACTCCAGTTAATTTTTTTGAATCATCTCTTGAAGTGTTGCTGTAAAAATTTTAGAGAAAATAGAATCTCCCTGTCTTATCCCCTTTGCATTATTATTATTATTATTATTATTATTAAACAAGACCTCATGGAGTCAAAGACTCATCTAGGAGGTCCTTTTATCTCACACACATCTCATCATACCGGGTCTTAAACACATTCAAACTCCTTGCAGACACCACACTCTCAGGCAAGGCATTCCAATCATTCACAACTCTGCACGAAAAAAACCTGCCTCTCACTCCCCTACTCACACCCTCTTTATACAGTTTCCAGGGATGACCTCTGGTTCTCCCCTGATCTCCCACTATTCGCTGTAGAACTTCTCCACCATTGATCCTATAGCAACCCCTTACCAACTTGTAGGTCTCTATCATATCTCCCCTCTTCCTTCTCTCCACTAGTCTCTGCAAATTACATCTTTTCAATCTTTCCTCATACTCGACATTCCAGAGGTCAGAAACTACCTTAGTCAGTCGCCTTTGGACCCTTTCCAACATCTCTTCATCCTTCTGAAAACCAGGTGACCAAATCTGGGCACAATAGTCCATGTGTGGCCTAATCAAAGCCTTATACAATGGAACAAGAATCTCCCTACTTCTACACGTCAGTGTCCTCCTCATCATTCCCAGAAGTCTTTGTGTTGTCTTCACAATTTTGGCGATGTGACCCCTAAATTTTAGATCCTTATCCACTATCACTCCCAGATCTCTTATTTCCTGTACTTCCAACAATATATTCTTACCAAGCATAAATTCTGCATCCCATCTTTGTTTTCCAAATTTTAAAACCTTACATTTTGCAACATTGAACTCACACCCCCATTTGCTTGCCCAATCACTCAATTTATTCAAGTCTTCTTGCAAGGCCACAACATCTTCACTACTCTTTATGGTTCGTCCCAACTTTGCATCATCTGCAAACAACTGAATATCTCCATCCAAATCTTCGCCAATATCATTAATATACAAGTTAAATAGTAATGGCCCTAAAACAGATCCCTGAGGCACTCCACTAGTGACTTTCCTTTTCCTGGATATTGCACCCCCATACACAACTTGTTGATACCTATCAGATAGCCAGTCTCCAATCCAATGCACTAATCTAATATCCAACCCCATCTGCTCTAGTTTGACTGTCAACTTATCATGAGGCACTCTATCAAAAGCTTTTGCGAAATCCAAGTATATTACTGTGTATCCTTCTCCTCTGTCCAAGGAAGCAGTCACTTTATTGTAATAAGTAAGTAGATTACTAAAACACGACCTCCCTTTAGCAAATCCATGCTGTCCATCAAAGATTATACCATTGTTGTCAACCCAACTCTGGATTCTAGTTCTCACAAGCTTCTCCAACAACTTAACCACAACACCCGACACACAGATAGGCCTATAGTTTGATGCTTGAGTTCGATCACCTCCTTTATGAAGTGGCACAATCTTGCCCTCCTTCCTGCATAGGGATCTTGTTGCTTTCTATTTGTTGTCTTATAGTTGCTGTTAAATTTTTGTATATTTCTTTTAACAGTTTCACATATTCATTTGGTATGGATTGATTTTCTAGAGTTTCTATTATTGCAGAAGTTTTGATGCTCTCAAAGGCTTTAATAATCTATAAATGCCAAGCAGAGATGTTTTGGATATTCTTCTGTTTTTTCCATGATTTGCTGCAGTGCATGTATATGATCAATTGTACTATATCCTTTTCAGAATCCATCCTGCTCTACTGGTTGTTTTAAATTTAGAATAGGTGTTTGTTTTTGTAAGTATTTTATACAGGACTGATAATATGCTAATTGGTCCATAATTTTTGGTTTCTTCTTTTATCTTCTTTTTTATAAATTAATGTTAATATTGCATTATTTATTCCAGATTGTAGGTATTTCCCCTTTATCGGTGCATAAGTTGATAATGTTTGTTAGATGTTTTATTAAATCTTCACAAACAATTTTTATTAACTCAATCTGGATTTCATCTTCTCCTGGAGCTTTTCCATTTTTTTCATTTGGTATATAGCTTCATGTACTTCTTTATAGGATATTAGTAGTTCAAATTTATTGTCAGTAGTGTAGTTACTTCTATTATTCTGTATGGTTTCATCTGATTCATCTTTATAAAGTTCTTTGTAAAATTCTTCCAGTCTTATGATAATTTCTTTTGGATCTCTTCTTAGAATTTTCATATTTTTGTTATTTTCTATTATTTGTTTGATTTTGCTAGTGTTATAAGCTCTGATTTTATGTCTTACCCCTTTGCTTATCTTCTTCTTCTTTGGCACTACAGCCGCATGTAGGGCCTTGGCCCCTCCCATTTTTGGGTTTCATAACTCACTACGAGGTGGGGTCGTTACCCCTGTTGATCTAAAATAGGCGACCTCATTTTATATGACGTCACCATTCCAGAATCTAACAGTAAACATAAAATAAATATGCATACTTATCTTTTAGCACAGTATAACTATGTTTTTTTTTGTAAATAACATCCTGTATATTAAACTTTGAATTATGTGAATTAAAATTAATGTATCTGTGTGTCAAGTATAAATGTAAGTCAGCTAAAAGGGGCAGTTATAAGAGAAATTATTAGTGATTTTATACAAGTGAAAGAATGCAAATTATTCAGCAACATAGGGCAAAGATCGCCCTAATGCTACAAGAGCAGCATAAGCACCCGCAGGCATCACATCTGAGAAAATATCGTGATGCATACATTCTCGGAAATAGGTCTCGTATGTTGATCGGTGAAGTCACCCAGTCAGAAACCAATAGGCGGGACGATAAGAGAAATTCAAACTCAGAAAGGTGACGCTCTTGGGGAGCGTATAAAAACCCGTGACACGGAGTTGAACCCCCCCCCCCCCCGTTTGTTTGTTCCTACATTCTCTCTGTGTGCTACAAGTGTTCTTCGCAGTTCAGCTCTTATTTTTAAGAGCTGACTTTCGAGAAGTTCCGGGATGGCACTGCAGCAGAGTTCAGCAAGATCGAGCATAGGCCGTCAATGAGAAGGATCTTTGACGTAAACCAATAGCAGAGAAACAGCGCCACGCGGGATACACATGCTCAGGACAGCATGTGTATCCCGCGTGGCAGAAAAATTGAGATAGCCAGAATCGTAACAAAGAAGGAAGGACGGAAAGAAACCGATAAAGAGTAGATAAGTACTTTCACTTGTTCTAGCCCCTTTTTGAGAATTGACTGACAGTGTGAAAAGAGTGTATCTTAAACTTGTAATAGAAGGAAGTGTGAAGAGGTAAAATACTTTCTACATATATATATATATATATATATAAAATAGGAAATGCTGCCACAAATTCTTTGTCAAAGAAAGCTGTTTCCTTTAATGTTTCTTGAACAAAATGTATCTAGAAAGTAGAGCTCTTGTCGATTAATCTCACTTTACAGTTTCAGATTCTCTAATTTCTTCACTTGTTTTCAAGAGAATAAATCAACTATATCACCGATGTCCCTGAGACAGAAAAAATAACCTTCCATTTTAGCATTTCTTTGAATGCTGCAATATAAAGCCAATTTAATGGATTTGAAAGAAGTGGAAGATCATTAGGGAAAAAGAGTATGGATTGAAAGAGATTTAGTATATTCTAGCATTTGTGGAGGTCACAATCACTGACTAGAGAGGAAATTGGCAACTCACTTGTGAAGAGTGGAAGGCAATCATAAGATGATAAAAAAGACCTCTGTCTTGAGCATGACCAGATACTCTGGAAATGTCAAGAGTAACCACATCAGTTTCTCCAGATCCTTCCATAGTCTGTGTTCAAAGGTAGCCTTGAGATCTGATTGAATGGCTGAACCCATATTAGTAATTCATATTTACGAATTTAGGGACACAAAACATGTTGAAATGAAGGACTTCTTTTAGTCTTGCTCTAGCAAAAGATCCGAGGAGGCATGCAGTGAGTTTTTCTTGATGAAGTGAGAGGCGATTTGTCTTAGTTGTCTCTACATGGAGGAGAAGAATGATGCCAGGAGGTCAGCCTTATCTTTGGATGACCAAAATATGAAATAAATATTAATGCTGATCACCATGTAACCTTAAAAGAAAGAGTCATATTGGTAATTGTTAATTAATTGGTGAGGCTCCAAATTTTGAAAATGTTGACTGTTGATTACATTCTTTACTGTTTGTTTGAAAGAACAGAAATCAAGTCAGTGGGGCAGTAATTTTTTGGCTGACTTTTATCTCTTTTTTTTTGGATTGGGCAGAATATGGGCTTGTTTCCATGCTATTAAAAATGCCAGATGAATATGACAGCTTGTAAAGAAAGGTGTTAATTCTGGAGAATGTTTCGAGATCAATTGGAGGGGGACCATAAGAATTAGAAGACATTGGTATTTAAGCTATTAAGGACTTCTTTTGGTTTTTCTCAAGCAAAAGATCTGAGGAGGCATGCAGTGAGTTTTTCTTGATGAAGTGAGAGGTGATTTGTCTTAGTTGTTTCTACATGGAAGAGAAGAATGATGCCAGGAGGTCAGCCTTATCTTTGGATGACCAAAATAGCTTTGGCGAGGACCACAGGACTTGACTGCCATTTCTGCCAGAGGCAAGTTTTCTTCACTTGGTTCTTTCTACCATGCTCATCCATGAACATGGTATTGATGAACATGGTATGAATTGAAAGTACAAGAGGGTTTCTTCAAATCTTTTTGTGACACTATCTAGAGATGCTGTTATAGATAAAAACTGTTATAAAGGTCAATGGTAGCAAAATTTATTCTGGTGGGCCTTTTATGCCAAGTTCACCTATCACTTTTACTCTTATGCATAAATGACTTTTTCATGACTTTCTATTTATAAAAGTAACATGAATAAGAAGTTAATAGTTAATGATGTTCATTATTTTGGAGAGGGCAGATGAACATATTGACCTGATATTTTAATGGCAGACTTTTTGTCTCTGATGACTGTTGAAAGTTTTTTCACTTGGTTATACTATAAATTAAAGATGCCAAGAAATTATATTCTTGGTTTCATCCTTTATCCAAGTGTAAGCAAACAAAGTTTGTTCATGAAGTAACTTCACAACTGGGCCACTTGTATATTGAGGCCAATGACTTCACATCAATTGTCTTAGTATTCCATAATGCAAAGCACACATATCCTTATGGACACGGACAAGGATGAAACCAAGAATATAATTTCTTGCTTCTTTAATTCATAGTATAACCAAGTGAAAAAAAAAAAAATTCAACATCTATCTCTAATTCAGAGTATTTTAGTAATAAGAATGTGAACTTTTGTCTACTTGTATATGGAAATGTTACTTCTGCATTACTTCAACCTTGGTATCACACAGTGTCTACAATAGCTTTAGGATCAGCAACAATGCATCCACTGTCTTCCAAGGTAGACAAATTGTGTTTTATATCTATCTTTCATTTTCTGGATTTTATCCTATAAATTTTTGCATTGGCTGTTTTTTGATAAATTGATTATGTAAATCAGATCCAAGATTGTTTTTGACTCTGATGGCTCACATAATGTGCTTTTCCCCAAGTAGGTTTAAATGCTATTAGATTTGGTGTAGGGTTTCTACAAAATATACCCAATGCTTTGTCTGCAGCCATAAAGGATGAAGACAGAGCATGTATATTTTGTAGAAACACTACAAACTTTATCCAAAATTTATCCAAAGCCTTGGTGGCACTCTTGGTACCACCAAGGCTTTGGATAAATTGGAAATTGAGATGATGTTTTGGAATTGCAGTTCTTACTGTCTGGACAATAGAGTCTGTGACATACTTCACTCTTTCATAGATAAGTGTTTGACTGATGGCTTCAGCATTAAACTTTGCAAGATCGGAAAAATATTCCAGTCAGCCTGGTCCATTTACCACATGGTATATTCTGCAGAATATAAGTGGGTATGCATATGGAAGAAAGTATTGATTGTTATTAAGAAGGGAGAAGTCAAGATTGACAAGCACTCGCTCGAGGACACAACCTCATCCATTCATAACACTGTACTACCCTACAGTGTTATGCCCATTAAAGTCTCCCATGAGAAGTATAGGTGGGCTGAGGCAGTTTCAATATAAGATTATCAAATTCAGTCTTGTTTAATTCACAACCCAGTGGTAAATATATGGAACACACTGTAATAAGAAATCCCAGAGATAGATGAATTGTTAGCACTTTCAGAGCAGTATGAAGTTGGACAAGGAGTAGGATTGTCCATTAGGACGGCTCCTCCACTATGAACAGGACTGTCTCTAGTTTATTGAGGTCTTATCAGTGGGAGCCAGATCCAGAAGTGATACCAAGGTTGAAGTAATGCAGAAGTCATATTTCCACACACACGAGTAGTCAAAAAGTGTCACGCCTTATTAATAAACTACTGTATTCCCCCCCGCCCTTTATCCATGGTCAACCCCTGTCCAACAATATTAAATGGAAAATTCCAGAAAAAAAACAGTTTATAATTACATCGGCAAAGTAGATATTAGATCCAACATTATTTCAAACCAAATGTTTGTAGATAATTATGAAAGTTTCATAAGTTGACCTGAGAGCTTACGAGAATACAATCCTCAGCATCCCGAGGATTGTTATAAACCTTGTGTCCAAGAGCTAAGACCAGTCCACTATCTCCAGTACAAGCTGTTGTCCCCCTCCCCCTCCGTCCTCTATCCATCAATATGAAAACTGGTCTGTATTCACCCATCAGTGAATATAGACTAATTTTTATTTTATTGTCCATACTTCTCTACTACTTGGAAGCCAACCAATTAGTGATCATCAATCTGGTTCCACACACACACTCATTCCACAGCACATCTTCTAGCCAACCTTGACCTACTTATGGACACATTTCATGGACTCACATGTTTCCTTGTGATATTTCACACATTTCAGACCCACATGTTTCCTTATGATATTTCCAAGGCATTTGATTAGGCCTGGCAGAGATGTCTCTTTGCAATCTTATAATCACCTTCTTTTGCTACCAATTTCCTCTCTAGTCATTCATTGAATGTTATAGTCAATGATTTATTCTCATTAGATTTCACTGTTATTGCTGGAATGCCCTATGGCTCTGTGCTTTTGTCCCCACACACTTCCTCCTATACATTAATGACCTGCTCTCACTAATTCCAAATCTTGTTCAATGTTTGCTAATGACAGTTACACTCCATTCCTTTTCTCCATTCCTCAAATTCTGTATTGCTCAAATGATTTAAACTTCAAGATCTATAACCGATGGCTTACACACACACGCACACACACACACACACATGCATGCACACACTTGATAGATTGTCTTAATAGATGGCTCCTTACCTTACTCCAGTGAGATATGGATAATCTGCTGAATTTCACTGCTACCTGAATACAATCATGTGTTGTTTCTCAGTAGAAAGATCTCACTTTACTGCTTTACTTTTGATAATATTCTGATTTCCAGCTAAGATCTGTCTTCTTTTCTTGGGCTAATACATATGGTGGGTAGATCTAGGCTATCCTAGCACATCACATTCATACCTTCCAAACACCTTGATGTCTTTTTTATTTGTATCACACTTCTCACTTGCAGAAGAACTCCTCATCCTATATAAAGCTTAAATCTGCCAAACTTTATAATACTGTTTTGCACTCGGGGTGATGCACTTCAAACCCAAATAACAATATATATCATCATCAAATTCCTGCTATGTACCCTCAAGAAGTGTACATGATATGATAGTACTACAGGAAAAATTTACATCATTACTAACTTCCTATCTACAATTTTCCTCCAAATCAGTCTATTATTTGTCAAGACTCCAACATTATCATATCTTATATTTCTATCTTCTAAGGCACTTTTTACTGTATCAATCCACCAATATCTTGGTCTTCCTCTGGGTAGTTTTCCTGCCAACTTAGCAGAGAACACTTGTTTTGGTAATCTTTCCTCTCCCATTCTGTTTAAGTGACCATACCACATGAATTAGCTCTGCTAACGCATGTGGTATGGTCACTGATAAGGTCAAGTTCTTTCCTGACATCCTCATTTTTAATATGATATTGCCATTGATGCCATCTGTTGCCCCTAATCTTTCTCAGGACTCTCATATTTGCTGTCTTTAGTCTTTGGTCAAGTGTTTTACTTCTGACCCAGCTCTCAGATCCATAAGTTAAAACTGGTTTGAACACTATACAGCTAATTTAGTTTTCCGACTAATTTCTCTCTTATTCCATATGAATTTATTCAATTGACTTTATCATACCAGCTTTGATTCTGTTGTCTATTTTCATATTTCCATATTAATTTACCATCTTCACTAAAAATCATGCCTAAGTAGCTGAAATGTTTTACTTGTTCCACAGGTTCTCCATTCACAACACAGTTGACATTTTCAATGATTTTTGCCTATTTTCATTGTCTTTGTCTTTTTATTGCTGACCTTCATATCATATGTACTACAACAGTTATTCAGTTTAGTCAGGGAATCTTGCAGACTTGTAGCTGATTTATTTAGAAGTATAACATCTTCTGCATAAAGCAAAGAGCTGACATTAACATCTCCAATTTTGATATCATGTTTAATACCACTTTCCTTCATAATGTGATCCATATAGATAATAAATAACAGAGGGAATAATGTACATCCTTGTCTGACACCAGATTTAACATCAAACCATCTTCCTGTACTTCCTTCAATTCTAACTGCTGACTTACAACTCAAATAAAGACTAAGTATTGCTTGATATAATGCCCCATTGACACCATTTAACTGTAGCATTTTGAATAGCTTCTCTCTTGGCACCTTGTCATATGCCTTTTCCAGATCTACAAAACTTAAATACAGATCTTTGTTATATTCCCATGATTTCTCAACTATTTGTCATAAAGTGAAGATCTGATCCTGACAGCCTCTATGTGGCTTGAATCTAGCTTGTTCTTCCCCAAGCTTTTCTTCCACAATTCTTCTCAACTGTTTTTCAAGTATACTTGCATAAATTTTACGTGGAACACTCAGTAGGGAAATACCTCTGTAATTTTCCCATTCAGTTTTATTTCTTTCTTTTAGTGTTACACTGTGATCAGCATTCATTTAAAAATTTTATGGAATTTACAATCGTGTTAAAAAACCTTTTTATTATCCCGACGTTTCGATCTTCATATCAAGATCATCATCTGGAGCATACATAAATATACAAGACAAGCTAAGTTACATTATTAACTGTAAGCTAGAGAAACAATGATTTGATCAGATGTTATTCTACTGGCATGGCCTCTAGTGAAAGAAAAAAAATTATAAATTACATCAAGCTAAATTCTATTTATGATGACAGGATTAAACATTCTTTCTTACAGATGGTTTTCTTTCAGAAACAATGATGTTGTTAATATATAGTGGATTTTTATATAGAAAGGATATTATCATAATATTTAATCCTACCATAGAGATGATCTTTGTTTCTAACAATTATTTTTTTAATTCCGAGTATACCTATATGTGCACAAAGGTTTACTCCGATTGGTGCAATGACCTCTTTTTTACTATTTCTTTCAGAATCCAAATAAATCACTGACTCAAGACCAAAATACAAAATAAACACATTTAATATAACAGAAACAATATATATATACACTTCAAACAAATATTACATAACTAACTACAAATTAATTGGATCCAAGGCCTTTTAAAAATAAACTTACACTTAGGTATCGTGTAAACACTTTGTTTGCACGATCACAAAATGTTCATAGCCAGTTTCAATCTCTATGAAGGCCCTTTTCTGAAGATATATGACTTTATTCTTCATTTTTACAGGATCCTTTTTCTTCACTCATGTAGCACACATTTAATTCTTCCTAACTTAAATTTTGTCTCTTTTTAGTAGAAATAATAGTTAGATCCGGCATCCTTAATACAGATGAAACTTCTTAATCAGAGTTTTCTCGAACATTCCTTTAGAACGTAAATAGCAATTTCTTCTTTTATTCCACTAATGCTTATTGACAATCTTAACTCTTCCTAAAAAACACTTACAGTTCTACGATTCCCTTTTTGGAATCTCCTATAAATCTTTCAATTAGTGTTTCCTCCAATATTCTGTTTAAAATGCATATAGCAGTAGTTTCCCTTTATTTATCAATACTTATTCCACTTTGAAACTTAATAGTTCCACGATTCCCTTTTTCGGAATA
The DNA here is from genome assembly GCF_054136105.1 of Typopeltis vanoorti. Taxonomy (NCBI): domain Eukaryota; kingdom Metazoa; phylum Arthropoda; class Arachnida; order Uropygi; family Thelyphonidae; genus Typopeltis; species Typopeltis vanoorti. The sequence goes on along the minus strand of NC_143564.1, from coordinate 30,442,049 downwards.
TACTATTAATTTTCCTCCGACTGTCACATAAAAAAACTCAAGTTCCTCTGAATCTAAATGTCTGCTGGCCTGTGTTCTAAATTCCTTCTGAACGCTCTCCTGTTTACTCTCCCGTTGCTTCATTACCGAACTTGTCAGCTGTCAATCACACATCAAACATCTCGACGAGCATGTGCACTCCATGACAGTGGCAAGCGGGAAACTAAAATGGCTGGCATTGTCTCCGTTAGCCACAAGAGAATGTAAAACTTAATATTTTAAATTACAATAAATATGTTTAAAGTAACAAACTATTCAAATCGGGTAAATACATAAATTTTTAACTGCTTTGCATATAATTTTTGACAAAACAATTTCAATAATGGGCACATCACAAGTGCCGTCGATGCGTGTTATGAAAGTAAAACTAATAAACATTCTAACATAAAAAATTCGTAAAAATATTCAGAATTTTAAATTATGATTATTTTTACAATGTCCTATTTTTTTAAGATACTGGATTTTCTACAGTCCTGTTTATAGTTGTTCTTAGTGAGGAAGGTTCCGTGGGTCGAATATATGCCTTCCATATGACAAAAAGAACATAAACGACACATTAAATATAATAATTATGGTGAAGCTGGCCTTTCGGATCATGCCCTGTGAATACCTTACACAGAATTTACTGGAAAAGCACTAGCTATCTACATCGCACTAAAACATGGTATGAACGTAAATTTAAGGAAGCCTGTGAGATCATTATCAACCACCCCAATCTGAACAATAATGATGGTCTAAAAATTCCCAAACATATGGAAGGCATATATTCGACACATGGAACCTTCCTCACTAAAAACTATAAACAGGACTGTAGAAAATCCAGTATCTTAAAAAAATAGGACATCATTGTTTCTGAAAGAAAACCATCTGTAAGAAAGAATGTTTAATCTTGTCATCATAAATAGAATTTAGCTTGATGTAATTTATAAATATATTTTTTGTTATTTTGTATTTTTATTTTTTCACTCAAATCATTGTTTCTCTAGCTTACAGTTAATAATGTAACTCAGCTTGTCTTGTATATTTATGTATGCTCCAGATGATGATCTTGATATGAAGATTGAAACGTCGGGATAATAAAAAACTTTTTTAGCACGGTTGTAAATTCCATAAAATTTTTAAATCAGTTTTATTTCTCTTTTTATATATGGGTACTATGAGAGCTCTACTCTAATCATCGGGAATTTGTCCCTCTGTCCAGGCCTTTTGAACTATGCAGTGCAGCCACTGTAAGATTTTTATACCTCCATACATTTCTGGTCGAATATCATCTACTCTTGCTGCCTTTCCACATTTCAAGGCTTTGATGACTTTTTCTACTTCAAGTATGGATATGTATTCCTGACTGCATGCCTAGTCACCGTTCTTTATCACTTTACTTTCATCACTGCTTGTTTCATTTAGCAAATTTTCAAAGTAATTACTCCATACTTCAAGGATATCTTTTTCTCCTGTTTTCATGTCAACTTTATCATCTCTAATTCCTTTTACAACACTCTTTCCTCCATTTCTGAGCTTCTTCAACAATCTCCAGAATATTTTGCCACCTTCTGGATATCTATTTTCTATGTTCTTACCAAAGTTTTCCCATGACTTTTGTTTAGCTAGTTTTACACAGTGTTTAGCTTTTTTACATTTGTCTCTGTATTCTCTAAGAGCACTAACTGACTTATTTGCCAGTAACTTTTGATATACTTTCTTCTTTTCCTTCACTGCCTCTTTAACTTCCTATGTTCACCATGGAGTTCTGATTTTTCTGTCCTTGCAGACAACCTCACCACATGCCTCTCTGGCTGAATCAATCAGGGTTTTCTTCAAGGCTTGCCACTGAATCTCCAATGTTTGGTTCCTGTTCTCAAACTCTTTTATTTTTTCTTCAATAATCTTTGTGTATTTTAGTCTACATTTCACATCTGAGAGCTGCTCAACTTTTATTTGCTTTAAAACTTTCTTGCATGTTCTTCTTTTCAAAATGAAATTCAATTTTATCCTGCTCAAGACTAAATGGTGATCACTTCCACTTTCAAATCCTCTGTACACTCTGGTGTCCTGCACCAGGGAGAAAACATCACTATTGACAATAAGTCAGACTTTTTTATTCCTTGCCTCTTCTTTCCATGTGAATTTGTGCAGATTTTTATGTTGGAACGTGGTGTTAGTAATAACCAGCCCATGTCCTGAGCAGAAATTGAACAGCTATTTGCCATTATTATTAGCTTTGCCTTTTCTCCAAATTTTCGCAAAATATTTTTTGTATGTCTGACAATCACTTCCTACTCTGCTATTTAGATCCCCAACAAGGACCAACTTTTCCTTTTTCATTATGTCAGTTGCTCTCTCTAAAGTCTCAAAAAATTCCTCCACTTCTATCCTAGTAGAATCTTCTGTGTGACCAGAGGCACAAATTAATCTGATTGTCCAGTTCCCCATTCTCATATTTTCCCACATCACTCTACATAAGACTGCTTACCATTCAAGAAGATTAGCCTTGTATTTAGTGTTAATACTATGGCTACTCATTGCCTGAGTATAACATTTTATATTTATTGCTCTGAAAGAACTCACCAGTTTTTGTCTTTTTTTGTTTCAGTCACTCCTATTATGTCAATCTGGTGCTTATCTAATTCCTCAGCTAGCTCCATTTCTTTGCCATTCAGGCTTCTTATGTTGATAGTACCGATCTTTAATTCTGGTGATGTTGAGTTGGGGTGTATTTTCAGATTTGTTCCAGTAGCTGACCGTTTGCCCTTGTGAAAACAACGGAGCCTTGTTTAACCAGGCGATGCCCCAGCTGGCATGAAATTCTGTCATATTGTACCATCATTTTGTATTTTGGTTTAAGCCAATAAGAATTCAATTTGGTTGGCTAAATCCAAATTGCCAGCCCATCCTCATTCGTTCAATATCCAGGTAGATACCTAACAGGGTGCACCATGAGAAGGTGAGGATTGGACATTAGATGGGAAGCCGTGGTCTTTTCTCTGCATTGCTTTAAAGGCTATGTGAAGGTCTCCTCTCAGTTATACAGCTTTGACCCTTGAGCACCCTATATATATATATATATATATATAAATATATATATATATATATATATATATATATATATATAAAAAAAGATAAGCTGAAAATTGAAACGTTTTTATGTCACTTATTTTATCTCTTCATTGTTTTCAGCTGAGTTAAGCTGGTAAGCTGATTAGCCAAAATTTGAAATGTTTCACATACAACAATGTGCTTGCTTTCATGAGACAATTTGCTGGACATTTCAAAAAAAATGGAGAACCGACTTACCTTACCAGCCCAGAACTCTGGGGCGGGGCAGGGGGTGTAAGCGCCAGGGGGACAAAGTCCCCCTAGTGTGTGTATATATATATATATATATATATATATATTTTTTTTAAAATATTTAATGACTTTAAACCGAGATAAAATATTCAGTTTTAATGAAAATTATACAACTAGTTTCAGCCTTCATCAGGTATCCACTAAAGGTAGAACACAATAATAAAAATTGAAGTTACAAAAAACTAAGAATTACAGGCAAAAATGCAATACATAATTGACATAAAAAACGTTGTATTTTTTAAGTTGTTCTATCCAATGCGCCATTGTTTATTGCATGTTTGCTTGTAAGTTCTCGTGAACGCCAGTATTGAATAACTGCAGCATGGCTATCAGGGATCTTGTAACTTAAATTGCTTTTCAAATGTTCAAGATTAAGGAGGATTTCCCTGGATTCCACAATTTTCTTTTCAAACTCAACACTGCAGTGAAAAATGTTTTCGGATTTATCCCAGCAAACTGAGTGACTTTGTAGATCATCATGAGGATTGTTTGAGAAAAGAACATGACCGGATAGCGCAGATGCATGTGATCTTTTATTTGTGATGTTTCTCTTATGTTCTTCTATACGTAGTTCAATAGATTTGTTAGTCTGTCCAAAATAAGCAATTTTACAATCGCACCATACTGGCACCTATCCCATTTCATGGAAACTAACATATATCCAACTCATTCCAAAAATGGCAGACAGCCTACCATCCAACTACTAACCAAATGCCATCATCTCAGTCTTCTCCAAAATACTGGAGAAAGTTATCAATCGTCAACTTCTTCACTACACAGAAACTCACCAGTTAATCAATGACCACCAGTACGGATTCTGCCAATCCAAATTTAGAGTTCATATCAGCCTACATCACTCACCACTGAGCAGGAGAAATGTGTTCTGTCGCTCTTGACATTTCCAATGCTTTCAATCGTGTTTGGCATCAAGGCCAGCTTTGCAAACTGCCTTCCTTCAGTCTACCTATCATCCTCTGTAACTGGATAGCCAGATTCTTCTATGGTCATTCACTGCATATCATGATGGATGGCACTCTCTCTCTTTGAGCTTTGCCACAATGCAAGAGTGCCTCAGGACTCTGTTCTCTCATTTACCCTCTTTCTATTATACAAAAAAAAAAAAAAAGACCTACTCCCAATCCCTACAAATCCTATTCACAGCTTTGCTGGTGATAGCACCCTTCATTTATTCTACTCCTTTGACAAACCATGTAGTTCTCGGACATCTCTTATATCAGGATCATCTGCACCAGTACCATAAATACTGATCTCCATACCATCCTTCAGTGGGGGCAAGGATAACCTAGTGACCTTCACTGATGCCAGTGTCCTGCCTTTTCTCTTGAAAAATGGATCTCATTTCAGCTTCCCTCATTATCAGTAATACACATATCACCAGACAGGATGAACTATCTTTCCTTGGACTGACATTTACCTTCAAACTCTTTTGGCACAAACACATCATATAAATATCATCCTTAGCTTCTAAAAAACTAGGCATTAATTTCTGCTCAATAAAATATTTCACATCTGCCCACCCAGCTATTAACCCTATACACAAATCCCAAATCTGTCCATCCTTAGAACACTGTTCATACATTTGGGGTAGTGCACCTAAAACCTTAAAAATTCTTGATGCTGTCCAGAGGAGAGCAATTAGGCTCATATGTGATCCTTCCCTCACAGACTCACTTCAACCTCTATCTCACAGATGCAGTGTTTCAGCCTACTCCCAATCCCTACAAATCCTATTCACAGCTTTGCTGGTGATAGCACCCTTCATTTATTCTACTCCTTTGACAAACCATGTAGTTCTCGGACATCTCTTATATCAGGATCATCTGCACCAGTACCATAAATACTGATCTCCATACCATCCTTCAGTGGGGGCAAGGATAACCTAGTGACCTTCACTGATGCCAGTGTCCTGCCTTTTCTCTTGCAAAATGGATCTCATTTCAGCTTCCCTCATTATCAGTAATACACATATCACCAGACAGGATGAACTATCTTTCCTTGGACTGACATTTACCTTCAAACTCTTTTGGCACAAACACATCACATAAATATCATCGTTAGCTTCTAAAAAACTAGGCATTAATTTCTGCTCAATAAAATATTTCACATCTGCCCACCCAGCTATTAACCCTATACACAAATCCCAAATCTGTCCATCCTTAGAACACTGTTCATACATTTGGGGTAGTGCACCTAAAACCTTAAAAATTCTTGATGCTGTCCAGAGGAGAGCAATTAGGCTCATATGTGATCCTTCCCTCACAGACTCACTTCAACCTCTATCTCACAGATGCAGTGTTTCAGCTCTGTGTCTATCCCTGCTACAGCTACTTCCATGGTCACTACTCCAGTGAAGTGGCAAACATCATTCACTCCACTTGCTGTTAGGCATGTTAAAACAAAAGCAGCAGCAGCTGTCCAACGTCCTTTTAAGGTACAACTGCAAATTCATCGAACTCCCCCCCCCCCAAGTCACTTATGCTATCTACTGGAACATTATTCGATCTTTTGGAACCGTCTTCCCCATGATGTGTTTCCCAACAATTTCTTATCTGCAACTTTCTTATCTTCAACCCTTATCTGCACCTCACACATGGCACTAATGTGCTATAGATTCCTGTACCTCTCGCATGTGGGATAGATCGATAGATAGATGTGTGTGTGTGTGTGTGTGTGTGTGTTTGTGTTTGTGTGTGTATTCCTGAGCTTCTACTCAGTTGTTATGGTAGTACATTTTAATGAAAATTATACAACTAGTTTTAGCCTTTTACAGCCTCCATCAGGTATCCACTAAAGATAGATCACAATAATAAAAATTGAAGTTACAAAAACTGAGAATTACAGGCAAAAATGCAATACATAATTGACATAAAAAACATTGTATTTTTTAAGTTGTTCTATCCAACGCGCCATTGTTTATTGCGTGCGTGCTTGTAAGTTCTCGTGAATGCCAGTATTGAACACTGCAGCATGGCTATCAGGGATGTTGTAACTTAAATTGCTGTTCAAATGTTCAGGATTGAGGAGGATTTCCCTGGATTCCACAATTTTCCTTTCAAACTCATCACTGCAGCGAAAAATGTTTTCGGATTTATCCCAGCAAACTGAGTGGCTTTGTAGATCATCATGAGGATTGTTTGAGAAAAGAACATGACTGGATAGCGAAGATGCATGTGATCTTTTATAGGAGCTGTCTCTCTTATGTTCTTCTATACGTAGTTCAATAGATTTATTAGTCTGTCCAAAATAAGGAATATTACAATCGCACCATAATTTGTATACACCTGGATATTTTAGGTTGTGATGAATAGGCTTCGATGGCTTATAAGAGAACAGATTTTAGGAAGTGTAGTGAAAAACGTCCTGATGTTGTATTTTTTAAGGACTTTAGCCAATTTATTGGAGACTGAACTAATGTATGGGATGGAGATGGTATCTTTAAAATTAGTAGTTTCCGTAGTACACTGCCTAGGAGGATCCAGAAGAAATTTCTTAATCATTTTTTCAGAATACCCATTTTGTTTAAAGATAAGAGAAAGGTGATTAATTTCTTTTTGGAGCTCATCTGGTTCATTTAAAAGAGAGCATGCTCTCTGTCCTAAGGTAGAAATAGTTCCGAGCTTTTGTAGTGGAAAGTGATGAGATTGACAGTGCAGATATCTATTAGTATGAGTGGGTTTTTTGTATATAGAGATTTTAAATCTATCAGAGCATCATGTAATAATTACATCCATGAACGGAAGGCAGTTATTTCGTTCTAGTTCGGCAGTGATTTTCTTCATCATCTTAACATTCTAATGTTAAGATGATGAAGAAAATCCATGAGAGATGTGTGCCCGTGACTCCATATAATAAAAATGTCGTCAACATAACGCCTCCAAAGTTTCCTCCAAAGAAAGAATCTCAGATACAAAATGCTGTCTTGCTTTTTTGTTCAATAAAACGGTCTTTAACTCAGAAATTTGGAGAGGTTATGGATAATGATAATTTTCATGATTTTATCTTTAACTGTGAAACGCAAGCATCACGGATACAAAATAATAATAAGCTTAATCTTATCAAGAAATTTGAGTAAGACAGTACAAAACACATCTGTTCCTACTAAAGCCTGTATTAATCCTGACAAAGTTGTAGTAAGCAATTCATCACATGTTTTAACAGTTGCAGAAAAGATATTCTAAGCAAAGGTCTAAATTTCATTCCCTCACCAAAGTTTATTCCAAAAGAATCTCTACTTACTAAAATAGAAAAAGCCAGTTCACTTATTCCTAATCATTTGGCAAAACTTCTCCGTATTGAATCCAACTTCATCATCAATAATGCTAAACCTTCAACAGGTAAGCTTTTTCCTGCCGAAAGACAGGCCTTAAAGAATCTTAAAAAGAACAAAAACATCATTATTTTACCTGCAGATAAAGGCAATGCCACAGTCATCCTCAACTCTGAATATTACCACAATAAAATGCTTCAATTGCTTGAAGACAACATTACATATTCAATTCTTCAGGATGATCCAACAAGGGAACTACAAAGCCGCACAAACAATCTGTTAAAGACTACAAGTGAACTTATTATTATTATTATTCCTGATACCTCCAAGGAGTCCGAAGACTCATCGCGGGAGGACATCTTCAACTGTCTCTACACCTTACCTCTACTACGAATCAACGCCATCTACCGCCCACCTCCAACACCACCACAACTAGTAATTTTTGTCTGTAAATTGCGTGTGTTCTGAAGGGCCGATTTGTATGTATGCGGGATGAAAAACCCGAGTTTCCGGGAGAAAAAACCCTGCTACCTCCGTATGAGATCGGCTAACTCACCATCGATTGAAATCGACCAGATAAAGATTCCTCCCGTCCTCACAATATTCGCCTTTCTTTACGCTCTCTACATCCTCTTATACCACACATTTATGGAGTTCCGAAGATCCACAAAGAAAACGCCCCTCTTCGCCCAATTGTGGAAGGAATTGATGGTCGTACTTATAAGCTTTCTAAACATCTTGCAGAATACCTCAAGTGTTTCTCCAATAAATCTTCATCGTTCATCAAAAACACCACAGATTTCGTTTCTCATATCAAAAATATTTCCATCAGTGAAAATGATATCTTAGCAAGTTTTGACATTATCTCATTATTTACTAACGTCCCTACTGAGGAGGTATTAACATTACTAAAGGACAAATTGTCTAAAAAGATATTTGCTTTATTAAAGCATTGTATTCAATCTGGCTACTTCAGATATGGGGACTCCATTTACAAACAGAACCAAGACCTAGCAATGGGCAACCCTTTATCCCTGGTTCTAGCAAACATTTTCCTAGAAGATTTTGAAACGAAAGCCACATCGTCCTTCTCACTTAAGCCGAAACTTTGGAGGCATTATGTTGACGACATTTTTATTATATGGAGTCACGGGCACACATCTCTCATGGATTTTCTTCATCATCTTAACAACCAGCATTCTAATATAAAATTCACTGCCGAACTAGAACAAAATAACTGCCTTCTGTTCCTGGATGTAATTCTTACATGATGCTCTGATAGATTTAAAATCTCTATATACAAAAAACCCACTCATACTAATAGATATCTGCACTGTCAATCTCATCACTTTCCACTACAAAAGCTCGGAACTATTTCTACCTTAGGACAGAGAGCATGCTCTCTTTTAAATGAACCAGATGAGCTCCAAAAAGAAATTAATCACCTTTCTCTTATCTTTAAACAAAATGGGTATTCTGAAAAAATGATTAAGAAATTTCTTCTGGATCCTCCTAGGCAGTGTACTACGGAAACTACTAATTTTAAAGATACCATCTCCATCCCATACATTAGTTCAGTCTCCAATAAATTGGCTAAAGTCCTTAAAAAATACAACATCAGGACGTTTTTCACTACACTTCCTAAAATCTGTTCTCTTATAAGCCATCGAAGCCTATTCATCACAACCTAAAATATCCAGGTGTATACAAATTATGGTGCGATTGTAATATTCCTTATTTTGGACAGACTAATAAATCTATTGAACTACGTATAGAAGAACATAAGAGAGACAGCTCCTATAAAAGATCACATGCATCTTCGCTATCCAGTCATGTTCTTTTCTCAAACAATCCTCATGATGATCTACAAAGCCACTCAGTTTGCTGGGATAAATCCGAAAACATTTTTCGCTGCAGTGATGAGTTTGAAAGGAAAATTGTGGAATCCAGGGAAATCCTCCTCAATCCTGAACATTTGAACAGCAATTTAAGTTACAACATCCCTGATAGCCATGCTGCAGTTGTTCAATACTGGCATTCACGAGAACTTACAAGCACGCACGCAATAAACAATGGCGCGTTGGATAGAACAACTTAAAAAATACAATGTTTTTTATGTCAATTATGTATTGCATTTTTGCCTGTAATTCTCAGTTTTTGTAACTTCAATTTTTATTATTGTGTTCTGTCTTTAGTGGATACCTGATGGAGGCTGTAAAAGGCTAAAACTAGTTGTATAATTTTCATTAAAATGTACTACCATAACAACTGAGTAGAAGCTCAGGAATACACACACACACACACACACACACACACACACACACACACACACACACACACACACACACACACACATCTATCTATCGATCTATCCCACACGCGAGAGGTACAGGAATCTATAGCACATTAGTGCCATGTGTGAGGTGCAGATAAGGGTTGAAGATAAGAAAGTTGCAGATAAGAAATTGTTGGGAAACACATCATGGGGAAGACGGTTCCAAAAGATGGAATAATGTTCCAGTAGATAGCATAAGTGACTTGGGGGGGGGGGAGTTCGATGAATTTGCAGTTGTACCTTAAAAGGACGTTGGACAGCTGCTGCTGCTTTTGTTTTAACATGCCTAACAGCAAGTGGAGTGAATGATGTTTGCCACTTCACTGGAGTAGTGACCATGGAAGTAGCTGTAGCAGGGATAGACACAGAGCTGAAACACTGCATCTGTGAGATAGAGGTTGAAGTGAGTCTGTGAGGGAAGGATCACATATGAGCCTAATTGCTCTCCTCTGGACAGCATCAAGAATTTTTAAGGTTTTAGGTGCACTACCCCAAATGTATGAACAGTGTTCTAAGGATGGACAGATTTGGGATTTGTGTATAGGGTTAATAGCTGGGTGGGCAGATGTGAAATATTTTATTGAGCAGAAATTAATGCCTAGTTTTTTAGAAGCTAAGGATGATATTTATGTGATGTGTTTGTGCCAAAAGAGTTTGAAGGTAAATGTCAGTCCAAGGAAAGATAGTTCATCCTGTCTGGTGATATGTGTATTACTGATAATGAGGGAAGCTGAACTGAGATCCATTTTGCAAGAGAAAAGGCAGGACACTGGCATCAGTGAAGGTCACTAGGTTATCCTTGCCCCCACTGAAGGATGGTATGGAGATCAGTATTTATGGTACTGGTGCAGATGATCCTGATATAAGAGATGTCCGAGAACTACATGGTTTGTCAAAGGAGTAGAATAAATGAAGGGTGCTATCACCAGCAAAGCTGTGAATAGGATTTGTAGGGATTGGGAGTAGGTCTTTATTTTTTTTTTTTTTGTATAATAGAAAGAGGGTAAATGAGAGAACAGAGTCCTGAGGCACCCTTGCATTGTGGCAAAGCTCAAAGAGAGAGAGTGCCATCCATCATGATATGCAGTGAATGACCATAGAAGAATCTGGCTATCCAGTTTCAGAGGATGATAGGTAGACTGAAGGAAGGTAGTTTGCAAAGCTGGCCTTGATGCCAAACACGATTGAAAGCATTGGAAATGTCAAGAGCGACAGCACGCATTTCTCCTGCTCAGTGGTGAGTGATGTAGGCTGATATCAACTCTAAATTTGGATTGGCAAAATCCGTACTTGTGGTCATTGATTAACTGGTGAGTTTCTGTGTAGTGAAGAAGTTGATGATTGATAACTTTCTCCAGTATTTTGGAGAAGACTGAGATGATGGCATTTGGTTAGTAGTTGGATGGTAGGCTGTCTGCCATTTTTGGAATGAGTTGGATATATGTTAGTTTCCATGAAATGGGATAGGTGCCAGCTTGAGTATAGAAGACGGGCGTTAGCTCTGAAGCACAACATTTGAGTACAATAGGAGAGATGCCATCAAGACCAGACTACTATGTAGTGTTCAGGTTGTCTAATATTCTTCTTCTTATGTCTTTCTACTGAAAGGCCACAGGAGGCATACCGTGCTCTGTTGTTGGTATGGATGGAGGTGATATGCCATTGTCATCTATGCAGGAGTTAGAAGGGAAAGAGTGATGCTAGAAGGTTAGCTCTTTCTTTAGGTGCTGTAACAGTACTGCCATCTGGATGAGTGGGAGAGCACAGGTGAGCAGAATTTGCACCTGATGTCTTTTACGAGGGACCAGAAAGCATGGCTACTATTTGGACAAGAGACTAGTTTTCTGTTATTGGCTTTTATGAAGTTTGTATATTTGTTTTCTGATAGTTGATTTACATTTATTGCATGCTTCTGCATAGACTGAGTATGAGGATTGGGTTCTTGATGCATGGCACCTGTGGTCAGCTGGGTTTTTTTCTTTGATTGCTTTCGTACATCTTCTGTTGAACCAGGGCTTGGAAAGTGGATGGGAATTTTGGATGATTTGAGAGATAAATATCTTCATGCCACTGCAGATTTCTGTCACTCACTCAGTGCAGGTTTCTTGGGAGAAGAAAGGAAGCAATGGTCATGCCGTGGGAAGGAAGAGTAGTAGTTTCAGAGATCATACTACTTTGTAGTGCCAGAGGATACAAGGTTGGGTGTGGTCAGGGACCTGTGAGACTGGAAACTTGCACAAGATTGTAGTCTGTGTTGCTGAGAGGAGAGGTGACCTCTACAGCGTGTGTGGAAGGAGAATTAGTTAAGAAGGATCAAGGATATTGGGAAAGTGGAGGGGTGGGTATCTGAAATTTAGATAGGTAGCTGCACTATTTGCTTCAGATCAGTAGCGTTGGCAGTACATGATGGTATAATAAATTCACAGCACACAATATAAGAAAATAATTATTATTTATTTAACTTATTCGCTAATATTTTGCTGGTATTATATCCAGTACAGTGGAACCTCGGTTGTCGAATGACTCTCATCTCAAACAAATCGGTTCCCGAACAGGTGCTCTGCAGGCTGAGATTATGGTGGGAGAGCATCAGGTACACCATAGCCTATGCTCAGTGCAGACACTTGCTAGAATTTCTGGAGAATTAATTAATTCAAGACACCTATTGTATATTATTATAAGGCGCCTCCGTGGAGTTAAAAGACTCATTGTGGGTGACCCAACATTGCTTTTATTTACCCAATACTTGTCATACTTCCCCTTAAACTCATTTGCATTCTTGAATTTGCAGTGCCTTTTCTTGATTTTCTTTGTGTTTTATGGATTTTTTTTATAAATTATTATTAAATAAGCCACCATGGGGCCGAAGAAGGATAGCGATAGCAGCAAAGCAAATAGAAAAGTTGTGAGAACCAAGATAGAGGTGAAAAAAGAAATCATATCCAAACATGAAAATGGCATTCGTGTCTCAGATCTTGCTATATGCAGTTCGGTAAGGCAAAATCAGCGATCTGTACAATACTCAAAAATAAAGAGGCGATCAATTTTCATCTATATTTTATCTATTTATTGTGTTTATTCTTTTTGTGTAAGATTCTATGCATTGTCATTGTTTTTGTATACGATTTTATGCATGAAGTACTGTTATAAAGGTTTAAATAAGCAATCATCTGGGGTTCGGGAACGGATTATCCATTTTACATTAATTCTTATGGAAAAATGTTTTCAGTTTTCAAACAAATCGGTTTCCGAACAGCCTTTAAGGAATGAATTATGTTCGACAACTGAGGTTCCACTGTATATTCAGCGCATAAACACATTTGGTGACAGTTACATGAAACTGCAACAATTTGGTATAACAGTGGAACTAGTTTAAAATAAGCATTAATTTGATCTTGAAATGAGAATCTCCCAGATTTTTATTTTTTATTTTTTAACTAGTCCCACTGTTATGCCAGATTGTTGCGGTCATAACAAACTGTGTTTGTGCGCCGAAGATGCTGGATATAATACCAGTGAAATATTAGCAAATAAGTTAAATAATTATTACAAGGGTTGTTTGAAAAGTTTGTTAAATTTCCAGTAGATGGTGACACAATTTGTTCATTCATACCAATGTCGGCACGTATCATGTTTTTCATGACCTCTGGCAAAATTTTAGCCACGTGCGACGTGTAGTTCTCGTTTGGCAAACATTATGTTCGCATTTTTCATAAAAATGGAAAAAAGCGAGTTTCATTCAGTGATAAATACTTTTATTTGAAGAAGTGGATGGCTGCACAGATCAAAGCTGAGTTAGATGCAGTTTATGGGACTCTGCACCAGCATTAACTCTCTTATGCATGAATTTTTATATTCATTTATAAAAAATTATAATGATGATACAGTACCATTTAATCTTACACTATTATCATGAATTAATTAATTTTGCTAAATTTGTGCCCTGTATATGTTAAAAATGATGTCCTCATATGAGGCCCTTATGCATGAGAAGGTTGAAGACCATTTATATTTGGATAAATGAGTTTAAACTTGGTTGTAAGTCCATCGAAGATGAAGCGTGCTCCGGATACCTTACTGAGGTCATTATGAAGGAAACGATTGATGTCCATAACAATACCATGGCAAAATCCATGGTATTTATGGAAGACCCCCGAATGAAAGTGCATGAGATTGCCAAGATTGTAGGCATCTCAACTGAATGGGTGTATAATATCCTGGACAAAAATTGCACATGAAAATGCTGTGTGCACGATTGTTAACTGTCGATCAAAAACGCATGTAAAAAGACATTTCAATGCAGTGTTTGGCAATGTTTTATCACAATTCACAGGATTTTTTGTGTCGATTCATGACTGTAGATGAAACTTAGATCCACCATTACATACCTGAGTTTAAGCAGCAGTCCAAACAGTGGACAATGCCTGGTGAAAGAGCACCGAAAAAAGCAAATACTATTTTGTCAGCTGGAAAAGTGATGGCCACTGGTTCTTGGGATTCCCTCGGAACTATCATGATAGACTATTTGGAAAAGGGTAAGACAATAACAGTAGTCTATTATGTGTCATTCATATTTATGAATTTAGGGACACAAAAACACGTGTTGAAAAGATTATTTTATTAATTACTAATAAAATAAAACTTGACGTCTCGACCCCTGTATCGAGGTCATCATCAGAATGATACATGCGTATAAGGAACCAAGCTACATGCTCTAGCCCTGTATACCGGTAAACTAAATCTACGTAGTTAATTAATCCTTTTTTCCTAGCCTGACCTCTAGTGATACAAAAAAAAAGTAAATAAATAAAAATAAATAAAAAATAATAAATAAATAAATAAAAAAAACATAAAAATATATATATATAATATTACAACTACAATAAACTGCTAAAGTCTTCATGTATTAATATTCTTCTGGATTTGTACAGTTCTGATTGTTATAATATGATTTTCTTCAGTTGCTGTTGAATGTTACAAACACCTCACCAAGTTGTCTTCTTGTAGTGGGATTTTTCTTCAGATAGTTTAGGTTGTTATACAGGTTGTAGATGGGTTGTAGAAGGAAATCATGTTATAACAATCAGAACTGTACAAATCCAGAAGAATATTAATACATGAGGACTTTAGCAGTTTATTGTAGTTGTAATATATATATCATCATCATCATCATCAAATTCCTGCCATGTACCCTCAAGGGGTGTACAGGATATGATAGTACTACATGAAAAAAATTACATCATTATTAATTTCCTATCTACAATTTTCCTCCAAATCAGTCTGTTACTTGTCAACACTCCAATATTATCAGATCTTATATTTCTATCGTCTAAAGCACTTTGAACCGTATCAATCCACCTATATCTTGGTCTTCCTCTGGGTTGTTTTGCTGCCAACTTGGCAGAGAACACTTGTTTTGCTAATCTTTCCTCGCCCATTCTATTTAAGTGACCATACCACCTGAGATTAGCTTTGCTAACGCATTCCTGGATGCTGACAATGTCAAGTTCTTTCCTAATATCCTCGTTTTTAATATGATACTGCCATTGATACCATCTGTTCACGCCTATAATCTTTCTCAGGACTCTCATATCTGTGGTCTCTAGTCTTTGGTCAAGTGTTTTACTTCTGACCCAGCTCTCAGATCCATAAGTTAAAACTGGTTTGAACACTGTCTTGTATACAGCTAATTTAGTGTTCCGACTAATTTCTCTCTTATTCCATATGAATTTATATAATTGACTTCCCACCATACCAGCCTTGCTGATTCTGTTGTCTATTTCTATATTTGATTTACCATCTTCAGTAAAAATTGTGCCTAAATAGCTGAAATGTTTTACTTGTTCCACAGGTTCTCCATTCACAACACAGTTGACATTTTAAGTGATTCTGCCTATTTTCATTATCTTTGTCTTTTTTATTGCTGACCTTCATACCATATCTATTACAACAGCTATTCAATTTAGTCAGAGAAGCTTGCAGACTTGTAGCGGATTTATTTAGAAGTATAACATCATCCGCATAAAGCAAAGAACTGACATTAACATCTCCAATTTTGATATCATGTTTAATACCACTTTCCTTCATAATGTGATCCATATAGATAATGAATAACAGAGGGGATAATGTACATCCTTGTCTCACACCAGATTTAACATTAAACCATCTTCCTGTATTTCCTTCAATTCTAACTGCTGACTTACAATTCAAATAAAGACTAAGTATTGCTTGATATAATGCCCCATTGACACCATATAACTGCAGCGTATTGAATAGCTTCTCTCTTGGCATCTTGTCATATGCCTTTTCCAGATCAACAAAACTTAAATACAGATCTCTGTTATATTCCCATGCTTTCTCGACTATTTGTCGTAAAGTGAAGATCTGATCCTGACAGCCTCTATTTGGCCTGAATCCAGCTTGTTCTTCACCAAGCTTTTCTTCCACAATTCTTCTCAACCGTTTCTCAAGTATACTTGCATAGATCTTGCCAGGAACACTTAGTAGGGAAATACCTCTGTAATTCTCACATGCAGTTTTATTTCCCTTTTTATATATGGGTACTATGAGAGCTCTACTCCAATCATCGGGAATTCATCCCTCTGTCCAGGCTTTCTGAACTATGCAATGCAGCCACTGTAAGACTCTTATACCACATCTTATACTTAAGCATTTCTGGTCGAATATCATCTACTCCTGCTGCCTTTCCACATTTCAAGCCTTTGATGGCTTTTTCTACTTCAAGTATGGAGATGTATTCCTGATTGCATGCCTGGTCAGTGTTTTTTACCACTGTGCTCTCATCACTGCTTGTTTCATTTAGCAGTTTTTCAAAGTAATTACTCCATACTTCAAGGATATCTTTTTCTCCCGTTTTCATGTCACCTTTATCATCTCTAATTCCTTTTATAGCACTCTTTCCTCCATTCTTAAGCTTCCTCAACAACCTCCAGAATATTTTGCCACCTTCTTGATATTTATTTTCTATATTCTTGCCAAAGTCCTCCCATGACTTTTGTTTAGCTAGTTTTACACAGTGTTTAGCATTCTTGCATTTGTCTCTATATTTATTCTCTAAGAGCACAAGCTGACTTTTTCTCCCGTTTTCATGTCATCTTTATCATCTCTAATTCCTTTTATAGCACTCTTTCCTCCATTCTTAAGCTTCTTCAACAACCTCCAGAATATTTTGCCACCTTCTTGATATTTATTTTCTATATTCTTGCCAAAGTCCTCCCATGACTTTTGTTTAGCTAGTTTTACACAGTGTTTAGCATTCTTGCATTTGTCTCTATATTTATTCTCTAAGAGCACAAGCTGACTTATTTGACAGGAACTTTTGGTATGCTTTCTTCTTTTCCTTCACTGCCTCTTTAACTTCCTGTGTCCACCAGGGAGTTCTGATTTTTCTATCCTTGCAGACAACCTCACCACATGCCTCTCTGGCTGAATCAATCAAGGTTTTCTTCAAGGTTTGCCACTGATTCTCTAAAGTTTGGTTCCTGTTCTCAAACTCTTTCCTTTTTTCTTCAATAATCTTTGTGTATTTTAGTCTACATTTCACATCTGAGAGCTGCTCAACTTTTATTCGCTTCAAAACTTTCTTACATGTTATTCTTTTCAATATGAAATTCAATTTTATCCTGCTCAAGACTAAATAGTGATCACTTCCAATTTCAAATCCTCTGTACACTCTGGTGTCCTGCACTAGGGAGAAAACATCACTATTAACAATAACATAGTCAATGAGACTTTTCTTATTCCTAGCCTCTTCTCTCCATGTGAATTTGTGCACATTTTTATGTTGGAACATGGTGTTAGTAATAACCAGTCCATGTCCTGAGCAGAAATCCAACAGATATTTGCCATTATTATTAGCTTTGCTCTTTTCTCCAAATTTTCCCAAAATATTTTTGTATGTCTCACAATCATTTCCTACTCTGCTAATTAGATCCCCAACAAGGACCAACTTTTCCTTTTTCATTGTGTCAGTTGCTTTTTCTAAAGCCTCAAAAAATTCCTCCACTTCTACCTTAGTAGAACCTTCTGTGGGACCATAGGCACAAATAAGTCTTATTGTCCAGTTCCCCATTCTCATATTTGCCCACATTACTCTACTTGAGACTGACTGCCATTTAAGAAGATTAGCCTCGTATTTTGTGTTGAATACTATGGCTACCCCTTCTTTTCCTTGATTGTCATTGCCTGAATATAACATTTTGTATTTATTGCTCAGAAAGATCTCACCAGTTTTGGTCTTTTTTGTTTAAGTCACCCCTATTATGTCCATCTGGTACTTATCTAATTCCTCAGCTAGCTCCATTTCTTTGCCATTCAGGCTTCATACGTTGATAGTACCGATCTTTAACTCTGGTGATGTTGTGTTGGGTGTGTTTTCAGATTTGTTGCAGTAGCTGACTTTTTGCTGTTCGCCCTGGTTCCCTGGCGAAAACAACGTGGGCCTTGTTTAACCGGGTGATGCCCCAGCCGGCATGAAATTTTGTCATGTTGTACCATCATTTTGTATTTTGGTTTAACCAATAGGAATACAATTTGGTCGGCTAAATCCCAAATTGCCAGCCCATTCTCGTTCGTTCAGTATCCAAGTAGATACCCAACAGGGTGCACCACGAGAAGGTGAGGATTGGACATTAGGTCAGAAGCCCTGGTCTGTTCTCCGCATTCCTTTAAAGGCTATGTGGAGGTCTCCTCTCAGTTATACAGCTTTGACCCTTAAGCACCCCTAATATATATATATATATATATATATATATATATATAATATAAAAATATATATATAAAAAATATATAAAATTTTATATATTTTATATATATATATAAAAATATAAAAAATATATATATATAATATATATATATATTTTTTTAAATTTAATTTAATTAATTTATTTTATTTTATTATTTTATTTATTTATTTTTTATTTATTTTATTTTATTTTTGTATCACTAGAGCTCAGGCTAGAAAAAAAGGATTAATTAACTACGTAGATTTAGTTTACTGGTATACAGGGCTAGAGCATGTAGCTTGGTTCCTTATATGATGACCTCGATACAGGGGTCGAAATGTCAAGTTTTATTTTATTAGTAATTAATAAAATAATCTTTTCAACACGTGTGTTTTTGTGTCCCTAAATTTATAAATATGAATGCTGATCACCATGTGACCTTAAAAGAAAGAATCATCATAATCCATGGAGATGTGACCCACAAGCAGTTCAGCCTCTACAGTAAACTAAAGATACGTGTTAACGAATTGACTAGCCTTTTTGAAAAGATGTAGAGACAGCAACGTAATACCGAACTGTATTAAACTAAAGAGGAAGTTTAAATCAGCCAAAGCGCTCCGTATTTAATGCCCCAGTTGGAAAAAGCTTTGTTACGAGAACAAATCCACGAGGCATGTAAAAACCTAGCATCCACCCAAGCCAAAGTTCTACAACTTAAATTAGAGCTATCCGACCACGTTATTCCAAAAATTTGAGAGATTTTAGACAGGATCACAGACTACTCGGCCAAGCACTTATTACTGAAAAACAAAGAAAAATTAATAATGAAATTTCAAGCCCTACAACAACAGAAAAGCACAAGACCATCAGGACGCCATAACGAAAGGAACAGCCAATCACAAACTGACACCACAAGGAGCAGCCAATCGCCCACAAACGAAGTTTGAAGCAACTAACCACCATCGGACCACAGCTTGGTTATCAACCAATCAAACCACAATCTTACCCAAGGTGAACTCTCACTGCTAAAGAAAGGTTTGAACTACGCCATTGTTCTGAGGTCAGTGAACAAACTTGATATTGTTTATCATATCGAGAGAGGTTTACGATCCCTCCCCACCAATCTAGCTGATAAAATACGAATGGAAACATCGCATATACTAAATTCAAACAAAAAAAAAATAAGCAGCAACCTAAACAAAACCGAAAATCTGGCCCTTAAATCCTTAAAAAATAACCAAGACATTATAATCACGAAAGCAGATAAAGGTAATGCCACTGTCCTTTTAGACCGTACAACATACATTGAAAAAATGAACCATTTGATATCGGACCACAACACCTACCAAATGGTAAACTACAATCCCACAAAACATAACAAAAAGAAAACAACTGAATTAATCAAATCTGTCCACACATGGCCTGAAGAAACAACAAAAAAATTAATACCTCATTATGCCCGTGCGCCCAGAATTTATGGCCTGCCAAAAATACACAAAGCAGGCACACCACTACGTCCGATTGTTGAAGGAATTCACAGCCCAAATTATCACTTAGCCAAAAAATTAGCAGCCACACTCAAGGAATTGGTAGGTCAGTCCCCTTCCTACATAAAAAATACACAACATTTCATAAATAAAATTAAAAACATTGCACTCAACGACCAAGATTTATTACTCAGCTTTGACATAACTTCCCTTTTCACTAATATCCCAATCAGTGACACTATCTTGCTCTTACAGAACATATTTCCACACGACATCACGGCCCTCTTTGCCCACGTACTCCGCTCTGGATATTTTGTGTGGCAAAACAATTTTTACCTTCAAAAAGAAGGTACAGCCATGGGCTCACCACTTTCTCCCCCAATAGCTAACTTTTATATGGAAGACTTTGAGCAACGTGCTGTAGAGACAGCATGTCTAAAGCCCAAAATTTGGCTAAGATAAGTCGACGATATTTTCGCCATTTGGCCCCATGGTCGCAAAGCTCTAAATACATTCCTTAGCCACCTAAACAAACAACGCAAACATATCCAATTCACCATTGAAATGAAAAAAAAACAACTCTCTTCCGTTCCTAGACACACTTATCACATGTCTTCCCTCTGGCTGTCTCTCTCCTTCTCAGTTTACTGCAAACCTACACACACACACACAGGCCAATACATGCACAAAAATTCTTACCACCACCCAACACAAAAACTAGTTGTCATAAGCACCCTTAAACACAGAGCTCAAACTATTTGTTTTAATGAACAAGCTCTAAACCAGGAATACAAGATCAACCAAACATTTATAAAAAATGGATGCAGTAAAAAAAACTATTCACAAGATCCTCCATGAAGATACCAGTAAAAACCAAAAAGATTTCAGGAATGCTATTGCCATTCCTTATGTTAGAGGCATTTCTGAAAAAAATAGACAGAACACTATGCAAATACAACATTAAAACCACCTTTAAACCCCTGAACAAGTTAAGATACCTACTCAGTTCTTCTAAAGATCCTCTTTCACACCTAGCCTGCCCAGGGGTGGGGTATACAAAATACAATGCACATGTAACATACCATACATAGGGGAAAGAGGGCGAACTATCCCAATTAGACAAGATGAACACAAACGACACATTAAATACCTCCATTTTGGAAAAACCGGCCTTTCTGACCACGCACTCCAAACATACCATAGAATTGATTGGAAAAATACCAAGTCCCTACACTGCACCAAAACCTGAACACAAATGACACATTAAATACCTCCATTTTGGAAAATCCGGCCTTTCTGACCACGCACTCCAAACATACCATAGAATTGATTGGAAAAATACCAAGTCCCTACACTGCACCAAAACCTGGTTTGAGAGGAAATTTAAAGAGTCGTGAAATGCTCAAACATAACCCAAATCTCAACAAAAATGATGGCCTAACCATTCCAAGAATATGGAGGACCCATCTACAACCTATATAACAACCTAAACTAGTCGGAGAAAAATCCCACTACAAGAAGACAACTTGGTGAAGTGTTTGTAACATTTAACAGCAACTGAAGGAAATCATACTATAACAACCAGAACTGTACAAATCCTGAAGAATATTAATACATGAGGACTTTAGCAGTTTATTGTAGTTGTAATATTTTTTATTTTTTATTTTATTTTATTTATTTATTTTTTATTCCAAGTGGCTGAAATGAGATTCTTTCGAGGGGTTGCGGGGCTGACAAGACTCAACAGAGTCAGAAGCTCTGCAATTCGGGAAACCCTCAATACTCAACCGCTGCTTCTCCGTGTTGAGAGATCACAGTTACGTTGGTACGGACACCTGGTCAGAATGGCACAAGAGAGGCTCCCTCAGCAGGCCCTCTTTGCCAAGCCAGAAGGTGGGAGACCACGTGGAGGGGCAAGGACTCGCTGGATAGATTATATTCAAAACCTTGGGTGGACACGTTTGGGAATCCCACCAGATCACCTGAGCTTGATGGCAGAGGACGTGACCATTGGAAGTTCCTCTTGCAGCTGTTGTCCCCACAACCCAATTAGGAAAGGTGGGCCTTGAAGATGTATGTATTTTTTATTTATTTTTATTTTTTTGTATCACTAGAGGCTAGGAAGAAAGGATTAATTACTACGTAGATTTAGTTTACCGGTATACAGGACTAGAGCATGTAGCTTGGTTCCTTATACGCATGTATCATTCTGATGATGACCTTGATACAGGGATCGAAATGTCAAGTTTTATTTTATTAGTAATTAATAAAATAATCTTTTCAACATGTGTGTTTTTGTGTCCCTAAATTTATAAATATGAATGCTGATCAACATGTAACCTTAAAAGAAAGTATTATGTGTCATTGTTGGACCGTTTAAAAGTAGAACTGAAGAAAAAACAAACCAAGATTGTCCCATAAAAAAGTGCTCTTTCATCAAGAATGCACCGTCCAACACATTGGCCATCGCAATGGCAAAATTGCAGGAATCGAGGTTTGAATTGGTTTCACATCCACTGTATTCTCTTTTGCCCCGTGTGACTTCTTTTTGTTCCCAAACTTAAAAATTTGGCTCAGTGGGGAAAAAGTTTTCTTCGAACAAGGATGTCATCAAGGCTGTCAATGACTATTTTGCACAATTTGACAAATCCTACTTTTTAGATGGGATGAAAAAATTGGAAACTTGCTGGACCAAATGTGTAGACCTCGATGGAGACTATTGAAAAATAAAGGTGATTTTTTTCCAAAAAAATGTGTTTAACTTATTTTTTTGCCAAACTTCTCAAACAACCCTCATATTTCCTTATATTCTGTGTTGTGAATCAATACTGTTAAATAAACTGTTATTTTATTTAAAGGATTGTATTCCACGTTGTATTAAAAAAAAACAAATGATTTAAATATGGTATTCAACTAGGTCTGAAAAATAGTATTTTCTTCTGCTCTTTAGAAAGCAATTCTGCAGAAAATTCTTGGAAAGGCTTCAGAAACATTCAATGTATTATTTGCTTCAATAACAGATCACTTTGAACTTTGTTTGACAAAGTGCCGAACATCATCACAGGTAAGTGTAATTTAAAATATAAACAGATCAGAGTTGTTAGTGACCGCTAATGCTCTTTCAAAGGATATATATTCTACTGCCAGATAAACATACTTAAATATCAAATGCAGTAACTTTCCACAGTAAGCTTAATATAACAATGTTGTTAATGTTTTTAATTTATGTATTCTTTACTACAGTTAAGTTTCATTCTACCTGATAATTCTGTATATTATAGATTTTTTTCTCTGACATTTGTGCTAATATTGATCAGCTAAAATGCTTTTTATTTTAGTATTGATGGGCATTTTGCATTGTACATGTGGTGTCTTGAGTCTTGAAACACAGCACCATGCACAAGAGCCAGTATGAGTCATAGGTATATAATAGGAATAAGCGACATGAAGAATGAGTGACTGTGGTGATACAGCATATTTCTAGGGCAGTGGCAGAAGTATTGTTGCACATCTACTGTAAGTTCCAGCAGTGACCATGCAAGATCCAACTAGTAGCAGCCTTTCCAGTTATTGCTACAATCACAGTTCAATGAGATAGTTGACAATTCTTATGATAGTCCTCTCTGTGACTAGACTATGAATGATGTATACCATTTTGTGTTAGTCTTCTGTATTCAATGTATTGTGAAGTAACTCTTCACATAGTGGACTAAGTCTAGTACTAATCAGTCTGTTCTTATTTCTTCTACTATAGTAATCTTAACAGTTGAGAAGAAGAGGAAAGAAGACATTACAAACAAAAGTTTGAATAAGAAACAGTCAGAAAAGAGTTTGAAACTGTTATAAGATGGAACACCTTCAGTGGCAAATTCCAGTGCAGAATATTATACCATTATGTTCAGATGCAGCTCATTCACAGTTCAGTATATAATAGGATTGCTAGATGGAAGTACAGTGTGTGCTGCATGCAGGTGCTAAAAAGAGCAACTCTTGAGAGAAGAATGGAATTATGCAGGCATGATGGGTTGCTTTTAAATGGCTTTGGAGTGAGTGTACTGGAGAAAGTGTTGCTAGATGGAAGTACAGTGTGTGCTGCGTGCAAGAGATCAAAAGTAAGAGATGAAGTGAAAAATCATGAGTGTGGTATTGAAGAGATAGAAGTGCTTGGTAGTGGAAACAATGGTAGTGTGAGAGAAGAAGAGAGAACAGGAATGCAAGAGGAACAGGGAAACTGGGGAGAGTCCAGGTGGACAGGGAGACATGCCGTAGCAGTGAATGTTGACAGTAGCAAAGAATGTGTATGGAGATGGAGTATATTGCAATGTGGGTTGGGAAGTTGAGATTGAGTAGATATATGTGGTAAGTGGTGATAAAGGTGATTGGTCAAGGGCAGGTGTGGTGGGGAAATTGCAACCAACCAGTGGCTTGGATAGGACTAGTGAACAGACCTAAAAATGAACTGCTGTATTTGTTTACAAATGCCAGAAGTATCAGAATATGGGGGATGAAATGGTTTCAGTGATTGAGTTTATTCACCCCAAAATCATTGGAATAAGTGAAACATGGTTGAATGAAGATGATATCATAATTGGAATAGAAATGGAAGGATACAGTATTTTTTGTAAGGATAGAAAGGGCAAGAAGGGGAGGGGATGCTGCTGATGATAGCAGGGGAATTGAGTCCACATAAGGTAGACATAAAAGAGGGAAATAGTGACACTGGTTATGAGGCAGTGTGTTGTAACGTGGAGGTTGAGCAGAAGACATATTTAGTTGGATGTTGCTATAGACCTGGGAATGTGGAGGGTGGTGATGAAGAAATGTATAAACAACTTGGATTAGTGAACAAAGGAAGGGTAATTATTATGGGGCAATTTTAATTATGGTAGTATAGATTGGAATGAAGAAATAGCATTTGGGAATAAGGAAAATGAATTTTTTGAGTGCTTGAGAGATAACTATCTCAGGCAGCATGTAAAAGAGGGCAAAACAAGGACTGAGAGTTTTAGATCTGATCACATCATCAGAGTATGTAATTGTGAGTGGGGTTTCACACTTCACTCCAGTTGGTGAGAGTGATCATGAAGTGATCACCTGGGTTGTGGCTAGCCATGTGCAGACTTCTGTGAAGAAAGAATATATGTGTGAATTACAAGGCTGGTAATTATGACAAGCTTGGAGCTATAGCATGGAATGAGGAATTGAGTGGTAAGGAAATAAATGTTGCTTGAGAACTGACAAAGAAATACATAACAGCATCAATGTATGAAAGTATTCTGAAGGTCAGGGATGTAAAATGGATGAATGAGGGGCTTAAGCATGAAATCTGGAAGAAGAAGAAGATACTTTGGAGGTAGTACAAGATGAATAACGGTAATCAGTTTCATGAAGAGTATAAAGAACAAGCCAGGAGAGTGACTCAGTAAGGAAAACAAAAGTGCAGCATGAGCAGAAATTGGCAAATCAGGTGAAGAAAAACTAGAGATTTTTTTAGATATGTAGCAATAGAAGGAAGAATGATCATGGTAAGATGATGTTAATGGATGAAATGGTAGAATGGTAACTGCTCAGAATACATTTTTGAGGTATTCAGTGATCAGTTTATAAGGGTGTTTCATCCTGATCAGGATGGAATCATGAGGAAATTAAGTGTAGAGGACATAGGAGAGGATGGCTTAATTGTGAGTGAGCAGGAGGTATTTGAGAAAATAAATAACCTTGATGTCAATAAGGTGATAGGATTTGATGACATATCACCACATCTTTAAGGGAATGTTCAGTACAACATTCCACTTCCTTGGAACCTGTGCTGTTGTACAGGTTCCAAGGGAGTGGAAGGAGGATAAAATTGTATTGCATAAAGGTGGTGATATGGCTGTGACTTCAAATTATAGGCCAATCTGTATATCTGGAGTTATCTTGAAGATACTAGAGAGATTCATTAGAAGTAGAATACAGAATTGGGTTGAAAACAGCAGTATTCTTTGTGATTATCAGCATGGTTTGTTAAGGGGAGATCATGTTTTTACTAGTGATGTACTTGGATTTTGCAAAAGCTTGATATAGGCTTCCACATGACAAACTATTAAATAAATTGAAACAGATGGTATTAATTAACAGGCTTCTGAGTTGTATCAGTGAGTGACTCTCAGATAGGTATTAGAAAGTTGTAATATGGGGATGCAGTATCCTATAAGAAGAAGGTGAACTGCAGGGTTCAGTTTTAGGACCATTGTTGTTCAATTTGTATATTAATGATATTGGGATGGGTTTGACTAGTGATATGCAGCTGTTTGCAGATGATGCAAAATTGGGGAGAGCAATGAAGAGTCAAGCAGATGTTATGGCCTTGCACGAAGACTTGAATAGATTGCATGAATGTGCAGGTAGATGGAACTGTCAGTTCAGTGTTGCCCAGTGTAAAAGTTTTGAAATTTGGTAAGCAATGGTTGGATGCAAAGTATACACTTGGTGGGGAAACTTTAAAGGAGATGGAGGAAGTGAGGGATCTAGGAGTGGTGATGGACAAGGACCTGAAATTCAGGGGCCACATTGCACAAGTTGTGAATACATCACATCAGATAATGTCAGTGATGTGGAGAACCCTAACATGCAGAAATAAAGAGGTTATGCCATTGTAAGGCTCTGATCAGGCCTCATATGAATTATGCACAGGTCTGGTTGCTGGGTGATGAGGATATGTTGGAAAGGGTCCAGAGAAGATTCAAAAAGGTTGTCAATGGTCTTTGGAATGTGGAGTATGAGGACAGATTGAGAGAATGCAAATTGTAAAGCCTCGTGAATAGGAGGAAGAGTGGTGATATGATTGAGACTTGAGACATATAAGGTAGTCAGGAGTTATCAGGTTGACATGGAGAAGATTTTTCATAAAATGGGAGAGGGGTAGAACAAGAGGCCATTTCTGGAACCTGTATAAAGAGGGTTTGAGCAAAGGGGTGAGGAGAAGGTTCTTGGCATGGAGAGTGGTTGGCGAGTGGAATGCATTTCCTGAGTGTGTTGTGATGAATGTAGACACATTGAATTATTTTAAGGTATGGGTGGATGAGCATTGTGTGCAGTAGTGTGTACCTCCCATGATGAGTCTCTGACTGCATTGTGAGTGGAATGCATTTCATGTGTGAATGTAGATATATTGAATCATTTTAAGGCATGGTTGGATGAGCATTGTGTGCAATAGTGTGTACCTCAAAGGATACAACAGGAATCTACAAGTGATCAGCATTACACATGACCCCTGAAAGAAGGTGTGTCCCCTATATTTAAAAAATACTGCCCAGTCACCTTTCCATTATGTGACAAAGTTGAGGAAGGCATTAACAAATTAGTCTGTGATGATATTTTTGGAACGCCAGCCAAGCTGGCCAGGTGGTTAGTGCGTCTGCTCTCCAGCCATAAGGCTGCGGGTTTGAATCCCACTGTGGCCATGGATGATTGTGTGTGGAAATACTAGTGGCAGTGGTCGACGATAGATGGCATTGGTGTAGTTGCAGTCAGGTGGTAGATTGTGAGCGGTGGAGACAGAGTTGTAGAGTAGATGCCCTCCCTCGATGAGTCTTTGGACTCCCTGGAGGTGACAAATAATAATAATAATAATTTAACATTTCAAATGGGAGGCACCAGTGGTCCCAGTCCTCAAATGAACTGAAGGATTAGATTGTGTGATTAGATTACAAATGCACTGTAAACACAATGATAAAATCTGATGTCTATCCACTTTCTACAGTCAATGAAGTAATTATGAAGTTAACAAGCAGATATTAGTTTTCCAAATGAGACCTAGACAAGGTTCACTTACATGTGCCTGTAGACAAAGAATCATTATACGTTGGCAGGAGATGTACTCAGATGACATCCTGTTAGCGGGCACTACATCGAAAGAACTTTGGCATTGAGTAAAAGTCCTAAAAAGACTACTTGATGCTGGACTCTGTGTTAATAGTACTAAATGTGATTTGGGCTGCAGTTGAGGTTTAAACTTGATGAACATGGAATACATTCTGCAGATGACAAGCTATTAAGGAAGCCGCAATGTTCAAGAACCAGAATAAACTAGAGGCACTTCTAGGCTTAGTAAACTTATACAATCTTCTTAAGAAACAGCGAGTGAATCATTATAGAAATTATTGAAACAGTATAACGGTTGAACATGGGATAAGGAACAACAGAAGGTATTTAAAGCAAATGCTAACCTACCCCTGATTTTGACATACAATGCGTCACTTTATGGAGTAGGTGCAGTACTATCACCAGAATGCTAGATGGATCAGAGGCTCCAGTTATTTTCAACTTTAAACATTTAATCTGAACAGAAGTATGCACAGATTGACAGAGATATTAGCTATAATGTTTGGTATTAAAAAGTTTTACTAATATATTTTTGGAAGACAAGTTATGATAGACAGTAATGATAGATCATCGATCATTACTTGGCCTAAAATGGAAAACTTATCACCGACACAATTTTTCCATGGATGCTGCATTGGGCATTACTATCAGGTAGTACAATTATACTTTAGTCTACATACTGAGAAAAAAAGCATGAGAATGCATGCAGATACTTGTGGCATGCCATTACAATCATCAGAACAAGATTTTCCACAGCTGAAGCAACCAAGAAAGACAGACTACTATCAGCAGTGCCATAGCAGTATTACTTAGCTCACTGGAAGACTTGCCAGGTTTTTCAGCAGAAATGTAAGTGTGCATTTATCAGATGCAAGTCTTAGATTTAACACACAGAGTTCATCAAGGCATTGAACAAACCAAAGCCATTGCCAAACCAAGCATACATATGGTGGCCTGCACTGGAACAAAAAATCAGAATTTTTTTTAGAATTCACTGAAACAAGAACCACCCTACCAGCCATGAAGTCATTTCAATGGAATGTAACATTGAGACCATGATCTCACTTACTTAAGGAAATATGATGCCTGACTGACCATGCCATCGACAGCTGTTTAATGAAAGTCTTGAAACAGGACAGGTCCTGGAGAGTGGAGGGGTAAGATAGTGTCGGGGGTAGAATGGAGGTCTCAAATTATAGGCCTGTTTGTATTTCTTCTGTAGTTGTCAAGATTTTTGAGAAATTGGTAAGAACTCGTATACAGAATTGGGGTAGATGGGCTCAGTATTATTTATGTAGGCCAGCATGGCCTGCATAAATAATATTAAAGGACACTCATTTTAGTAATCTGGTTATCTTTTACAATAGAGTAACAAGATCAGTGGATGAGAGTAAGATTGATAACCAGCTTTCTGTATACGAGTTCTTGTTGTGTATGGGGGGGGGTGAGTATCAGGAAGTAGTAAGGTTACAAGTGGCGTCCCACAGGGTTCAGTGACCTTACTGTTCAGTGATAATCTTATAGCAATAAGATTATCACTGGACTACAGGGTATGTTTAATTGTTTGCAGATGCTATGAAGCTTGGAAGGGTTATTAGTAATAGTGCTAATATTTTGGCTCTTCAAGAGGATTTGAATAAACTGGAAAGGTGGGTAAATGAATGAGGATTTAA